>NW_024343062.1:0-317 GCF_902729225.1 Pteropus medius | reverse complement strand
GGGGTCCGGTAGCGGCTTGCGGTGTCCGGCACCGGTCGTCCGCGGTCGGGGTCCGGCTTCCGGGCCGGGGTCGGTGTCCGGGCGCGGCTGCCGGTGTCCGGTACCGGTCGTCCGCGGTCGGGGTCCGGCTTCCGGGCCGGGGTCGGGGTCCGGGCGCGGCTTCCGGTGTCCGGCACCGGTCGTCCGCGGTCGGGGTCCGGCTTCCGGGCCGGGGTCGGGGTCCCGCCGCAGTTGCCGGTGTTTGGCATCGGGCGTTCCGGGGTCGGTGTCCCTGCTCCATTGTCCGGTGTCCAGCATCAACCTTTGTTTCCTATGGG
>NW_024343061.1:0-474 GCF_902729225.1 Pteropus medius | reverse complement strand
CCCATCATTTGATGATTTTGCATAGCAACTTTATATAAATTCCCAAGTTTTCCAAGGCAGTTGTGATTTTTATCCCCCACCGCCCCACTCCTGCCTTGTATTTAGGGACTCACCCTTGCATTCTCTGGCCTAGGGTCTCTGTTCCTCTGAAGTAATCGTCTCAATCTATTAATCAGTTACCGAACTAAACAAACAACTCCTCCAATCTTCCCCACCCCGCCAAAACAAACAAACAAACAAACAAACAAACAAACAAACAACAACAACAAAAAACCACTTATGAAATGACTAAAAATGTCTTTAAGTGTCTTGTCTTTGTGATATGGGGCTACTCTGAAGTATGAGGCATAGGAGAATCCTGCTCATCTTGCACCAAGGTCAGTGCTATTGCAGCAAAGCATTCATCTTTAGTTTTATTTTGCACTTTTTTTTTGACTTGTCTTATATTGTTGATTTATTTCCAAAAAAAACCTT
>NW_024343060.1:0-489 GCF_902729225.1 Pteropus medius | reverse complement strand
TTAAAATACATTGTATTCATTTCTCTAAAGGGTATATCGTCCACCTCCTCCAGCAGAAGCCGACCTCCACGTGGGCAAGGTCCCCCGTCTGTCTCGGTGCCCGGAGCCGGGCAGGTGCTCACGTATTTGTCAGATGGACTAAGAGGGACTCAGATGTGTGCAGGCAGCTGGCCTCGCACTGTGGTCTCAGAAGCACCGGCGACCTGCAGCCACCTCTTCTCCGCCATCTTTTCTGCCTCCCTGGTGCCCCCGCGGCCACGAGGGTCGGGGGGAGGAAGAGACAGGGAGAAAGGGGCAGAAACGGCCCGGCCCCGGTGGGCCTCGCACTGAGCTGCCCGTGGGACATCGCCGCCGGAAGTCGCTTTTCCAGAAGTCGCTTTCTGCGATGCCCCCGCGGTTCTCTGGACCACGAGGTCAAGGCCGCTCCGGTTTTACACAAACCCGCCGACTGGGAGAGTACCTGAGGTCACAGGTGTGACGACGACCTCG
>NW_024343059.1:0-17957 GCF_902729225.1 Pteropus medius | reverse complement strand
TTACACTAACAAAAATCCTAAACTTAAGCCATGACTTTAAACCCTTCCTGAACCCTAATTTAACTCAAAAGCTGACTCTAACCCTAACCCTTAATCTAATCTTAAACGTGACCCTAAGAGAAACCCTAACGCAAATCTTAACACTAAATCTAAAGCTAATCCTAACCCTAAATCTAACCCTAACCCTAAATTTTACACTAATAATAACCAAAACCCTAACACCATGCCCTAAATCTAACCCTAAACCTAATGCTAAACTTAACCCTAACAGTGACCCTAAGATTAACACTAGCCCTATCTAAATGGTTACCTTAACCCTAAGAGTAAACCTAACGCTAAACCTAACCCTAACCTAAACATAACCTTAACCTTTACCCTAAACCAACCCTAACCCTAACTCTAAACTTAACGCTAATCTTAACCCTAATCTCTTACCCTAACCCTACTTCTAAACCAAATACTAAGACTGATCTTAACATTGAAACTAAAGTTATTCCTAATCCTAAATTAATCCTAAATCTAAAACTAACCCCAACCATAACCGTAATCCTATCATTAACCCTAACCCTGATTCTAACCCCCAAAACTAAAACTAATCCTAATTCTAATTCTAAACCTTACCCTATCACTAATCATAAACCTGATCTTAACCCTAAAACTGAAGCTAATCCTAACCCTAATTCTAAACCTAACCCTAAATTTTACACTAAGAATAACCCTAACCCTAACCCCATATGCAAATCCTAACCCTAAAACTAAAGGTTACCTTAACCCTAAAGGTAAACCTAACGCTAATCCTAACCCTAACCTAAACATAACCCTAATCATTACCATAACCTAACCCTAATACTAACCCTAACCCTAATACTAATATTAACTCTAATCTCTTACCATAACCCTAACCCTTACCCTAACCCTAAAGCTAACAAAACCCTAACCCAAACCATAACGTAAACTTAACCCTAACCTTAATCCTAAGCCTAAACTAACCCTAAGTATATCCCTAACGCTAACACTAATCCAACTCTAACCTCTTTCCATATACCTAACACTAAACCTAACCATAACCCTAACACTAACCCTAATCTTAACCCCTTCCCCTAACACTATCACTCACCCTAACCTTGACTCTATCACTAAAGTATAACCCTAACCCTAACCTTACCACTAACCCTGAAACTACCCTAAAACTTAAGCTAATCCTAACCCTAATTCTAACTCTAACGCAACATAAACCTAGCTCTAAATTTTAAATTTAAATAACACTAACCCTAAATCCTTACACTAAACCTAACACTAAAACTAATGCTAAACGTAACCGCAACACTAACCCAAACCCTAAATCTAACCCGAAAAATAACCCTAATCCTAACCCTAACCCTAACCCCAACTGTAACCCCTAACACTAACCATAAACCTAACCCTAAACTGAACCCTAATCCTACCCCAAATCCTACCCCAAATCTAACCATAAATTGACCCCGAAACTAAACCTTACTTAAAACCTAATGCTAATCCTATCCCTAACCCTAACCCTGAAACTTACTCTAATCTTAAAACTGAAGCTAATACTAATGCTAATTCTAACCCTAACCCTAACCCTAACTCCAAACCTAATCCTAATCCTAACCCTAACACTAATAGTAATTCTAACCTCTTACCCTAAACCTAACCCTAAACATAACTGTAAACTTAACCCAAAACATAACGCTACACCTAACCCTAATCCTAACCAAAACTCTAACCCTAAATCTAACCAAAATCTTAAACGAAACCTTAACACTAAACCTAATCCAGAACCTAACCCTAAATCTAAAGCTAACCTTAATCCTAATTCTTACTTTAACCATAACACTAACCATAAACATGATACTAACCCTAAAACTAAGGCTAATCCTAATTTTAATTCTAACCCTAACCCTAAATTTTACACTAACAAAAACCCTAACCCTAACCTCTTACCCTAACATTTACCCTAACCATATCCCTAACCTTAACCGTACGCTAACGCTAACCCTAAACTAAACCCAAATCTAACCTTAAATCTAAGCCAAAACATAAACATAACCATAATACTAACCCTAACCTAGATCCTATCCCTAAATCTAAAGCTAATCCTAATCCTAATTCTAACCCTAACCCTAAATTTTACACTAAGAATAACCCTAACTCTAACCCCATAATTTTACACTAACCGTAAACCTAATGCTAACCTTAATCCTAACAATAACCCTAACTATTACCCCAACCCCAACTTAAAATTAACACCAACCCTTACCCTAACATAACCCTAATCCTAAACCTAACCCTAAACCTAACACTAAAACTAAATTTAGCCTAAATTTTAAACTAACATTAACCCTACACTTAATGCCTGACCCTAAACCTAACCCTAACTCTAATTTAACTCTAAAACCAACTATAACCCTTACTCTAACCCTAAATCTAAACTAAACCTTAAAAGTAAGCCTAACACTAACCGTAACCCAGATCCTAACACAAAATCTAAAGCCAATCCTAACCCTAATTCTAATCCTAACCTTAAATTTTACACAAAGAATAACACTAACCCTAAGCCCATACTCTAACACTAACTATAAAACTAATCCTAAACTTAACCCTAACAGTAACCCTAACCTAATCCTAATCCTAACCCTAACCCTAACACTAATCCTATCAATAATCTCTTACCCTAACCTTAACCCTAACCCTAACACTAAACAAACCTAACCTTAAGACTAACCTAAAGTTAACCCTCACCTTAACCCTAACTTTAACCTAACTCTAACCCTATCCTTAACCCTAACACTAATCCTAACTCTAACTTCTTCTTCTAAACTTAACACTAATGCTTCCTTAATCCTAAAACTAACCCTAATCCTAAACCCTTTCCCTGACCCTATCTCTCGCCCTAACCCATACCCTAACACTAAAGCATTACCCTAACGCTAACACTACCACAATCCCTGAAACTAACCCTAAAACTAAAGCTAATTCTAAGCTAATTCTAACTCTTCGCCTAACAATAATCCTAACCCAAAATTTTAAATTAACAATAACCCTTGACCTAACCCTTTACACTAAACCTATGCTAAACCTAATGCTAATCCTAACCCTAACCTTAATTCTAATCCTTACCCTAACACTAAAGATGAACCTATCCCTAACCCTAAACCTAAACCTAACCCTAAAGCTAACGCTAAACCTAACACTAAACCTTAACCTAACCCTAACACTAACCCTAATCCTAACTTACCCCTAAACCTCATCCTCCTCACACTAACCCTAACCCTAAACCTAACCCTAAACTTAACCCTAACCTAACACTAAACCTCACCTTCACCCTCACTCTAAACCTTACCCTAAATCTAATCGTAATTCATACGTTAAACTAACCCTAACACTGTCCCTAATCTAACAATAATGCTAACTATAACCCTGATTCTAACCCTAACCCTAAAACTAACTCTAACTCCAAGCCCTTACTCTAACCCTAAATCTAAGACTAACCTAAATCTAAGACTAACTAAACATGAACCTTAACCCTAACCCTAACTCTAAATCTAAATTTAACACAACTCTATATCCAACCGTATACCTTACCCACAACACTAAAAATAACCCTGAACCAATCACTTACTCTAAAGCTCACTCTCAACCTAACCCTAAAACTAACCCTAACCCAAATCATAACAATAACCCTATTCTAACCCTAAGGCTAATATTAACCTAATTATAAACCTCACACTCACCCACACTCTAAACCTAACCCTAAACTTATCCTTAAGCTTAACTATAACCTAACACTAAACCTGACTCTAACTTTAACCCTAACCAAACTCTAACCCTAAAACTAACCCTAATTCCAAACAAAACTTAACCTTACGCTAATCCAAACCCCTAATCCTAACCCTAACATTAATCTGAATTATAACACAATGCTATACTTAACACTATACCTAACTGAAACATTAACCCTAACTCTCAAACACTCAATCTGAACCTCCCCATCACTGGAACCCAAAATATTACAGTAAAACTAACCCAAAACTCAACTTTAATCTTAAAACTAACCTAACATTAACCCTAACCATAAAACTGATATTTAACTCCAACATTAACACTAACCCAAAACCTAATCCTTACACTAACACTAACCTAACCTTATCCATAAAGCTAACCGTAATTCTAAACTTCACCTAATCCTAACGCTAACCCTACCTAATGCTTAACCTAAACCTAAACCTAAACTAATTCTAACCCTAAACCAACACTCAGCCTAACCCTAAACCTAACACGAACCCTAAACCTAACCCCTTACCATATCACTAAGCCTAACTTAAACCTCACTCTCTCTCTAACCCTAACCCTAACCTAACCCTAACACTAACTCTAAACCTAATGCTAAACTTAATCCTATTCCTAACCACAACCTTAACGTAACCATACCTAAACCTTATGCTAAAAAAATCTAACCGTAACTCTAATCTAAACCTACCCCTTCCCCTAATTGTAACCCTAATTTAAACCTAATGCTAACCATACCACTAACTCTAAACCTAACATTAACCCTAAACCTAACCCCAACCTTAAACATAAAAGTAAATCTAAAGCTAACGCTAACTCTACCCCTAAATCAATCCCTTACTTTAAACCTCACCTTTACACTTACCCTAACACTAATCCTAACACTAACCTTATCCTAACCATAAACGTAACCCTAACCCTAACCCTAAATAAAAGGTAACCTAAACCCTATCACTAACCTCTACCTTAACCTAAACCAAACCCTATTGCTAGCTAACCCTAAGTAACCTAACCTTAACCCTAACCTGTAACCCTAACCCTAATCTAACCTTAACCGTGACCATAACCCTAACTGTAAACCAAAGCTATCCTTTACCCTAACCATACACAAAACAAAAACCTAACCTAAACCTAACCAAAACCCTATCCCAAACATCTAACCATAAACTTAACAGCACGTAAACCAATAGAAGCGACAAATTGTAGAGTGCACTTCTGGATACAGAAATTAGGCATTCAAATGCTTGTTTCCTTTGTATGTGCTGCAAACTTTCTACAAAGTTTACAGTGTTTTATCTCTTCTTAATGGCAAATGGTGGACCGAAGTATTAAAACATCATACCACAATATTACTCGCTGCAGTCTCATGTCTGTTCAACACATATCCTCTCTTCCAAACACAGAAGCCTGAAACTGCTTCTTACGAATTTACAATTAAAATTCCCAGTTTTCCAGTATTAATTGCATACTTTGTAGTTTTTGGAAGATTCTCACTTTGATTCAGGAAGTACAATTATCATACTGCTTCTTAGAACAATACTGCAGCCCTTTCAACATCCCTGTATATAACTTAGCAAAAAGGATGACTACAGAGCAGCATTTCTAACCCAAACCTTAACACTAATGCTAAATCTAACCCTAACTCTAACCTTAACCTTTACCCTAAACTAAACCTAACCCTAACCCTAACTGTAACCATAAACCTACCCCAAAAATAAACCTTGCCCAAATTCTATCGGTAACCCTTAACCTAACCCTAATCCTAAACCCTAACCGTACCTCTAACCCTAACAATGACCCTAACTGTGATCCCAACCCTAAAACTAAACGTATCCTAAAACTAATTCTAACCATAATCATAAATTTTACACTAACAATAACCCTAAACCAAACACGTTACCATAACACTAATCCTAAAATTAAAGCTAACGGAAACCCTAATAGTAACCCTAACCCTAATACTAAACATAACCCTGATCTTAACCCTAAAACTAAAGCTAAATCTAACCTAATTCTAACTCTAACCCTAAATTTTACGCTAACAATAGCTTTAACCCTAACCGGTTTCCCTTACGCGAACCTAAACTATATCTAAGACTAATTCTAATGCTAAGCCTATCCCTAAGCATAACCCAAACCTAAACCTAATGAAACACTAACAGTAACCCTAACACTAACGTAACCCTAATCCTAACCATAACCTAAACCTAACCTTAACCCTAACACTTACTATGAACCTGCACCTAAATTAAACCGGACCCAAACCCTAACGGTAACCCTAACTCTAACCTAACACTAACCCTATCCCTAACCCTACCACAAATCCTAAATCTAACTTCTTACCCTAAACCTAACCCTTAACTTAATCCTAAACCTAACACTACACAATATCCAAACCCTAAAACTAAAGATAATCCTAACCCAATTCTAACCCTAAACCTAACTAACCCTAACTCTGAATTTTACACTAAAAATTACCCAAAACCGAACCCCTAACCATAAGCCTAATCCTAACTATAAATTTAACTGTAAAACAAACCCTGTCACTAACTGTAACACTAAACCTAGAGATGACTCTAACCCTAAGAATAACCTAACACTAACCCTAAACTTTCCGCTAACAATAACCTAACCCAAACCTTAACCACTAGCAGAAACCGTAACACAAATACAAACCCTTAACGTAACCCTAACCTATCGCTAACAATAAACCCTAACCCTAATCCTAACATTAACCCTAACCCTGATTCTAACCTTAAAACTAAAGCTAAACCTAATCCTAATTCTAACCCTAACCTTACAGTACCCCCGAATCTGAAACTAACCTAAAACTAAAGCTAATCCCAACACTAATCTAAATCTAACCTGCAATTTTACTCCAACAATAAATCTATCCCTAATCCCTAACCCAAACCCTATCCCTAACCCTAAACCTTCCCCTAAACTAAACCTAAACCGAACCCTGACGATAATCTTAAACCTAACCAACCGTAAACCTAACGCTAACCCTAATGCTAACTCTAACCTCTTACCGTAACCCTAAACCTAATCCTAACCCTAAACTTTACCCCTTATTCTAACCCTAACCCTAAACCTAACCAAACCCTAAACTTAATCCCTAACCTTAACGGTAACGCTAAACCTAACCCTGATCCTATCCTAAAACTAAAGCTAATACTAACCATAATTCTAACCCTGAACCTAACACTAAACCTAACCATAAATTTTAAACAAACAATAACCCTAACCCTAACCCCTTACACTAAACATAACCCTAAATCTAACTTTAAGTCTAAAACTAACACTGACACTAAATCTAACAAATCCCGAACCCTATTGCAAACTGTAAAATAATACCATATCCTAAAACGAACCCAAACTCTAACCCTACCCCTAACATTAACCCAAACCCAGAACATAACCCTAAAGACAAAGCTAATGCTAACCATAATTTTAAACTTAACCCTAACACTAACCCTAATCCTGATTCTAACCCTAAGACTAAAACTTATCCTAACCCTATTTCTAACCCTAATGCTAAATTTTACACTAACAATAACTCTAAACCATATCCTTACCCTAACCATCATCCAAACCTTAAAACCAAAGCTAATAAAAACCCTAATTCTAAACCTAACCCTAACCCTAACACTAACCCTGATCTTATCCCGAAAACAAAACTAAACCTAAGCCTAAATCTAACACTAACACCTTATGCTAACCCAAACACTAACACTAAAACTAACCCTAAAGCCTAACCCTAACACTAACGCTAACACCAGCCCTGATCCTAACCCTAAAGTAAACCTAATCCTAACCCTAATTCTAACCCTAATGCTAACAATACTCCTAACCATAATTTTAAAATGAAAATAACATTAACTCTAATCCTTTACCCTAACCATAACTGTAAACTTAATGCTAACCCTAACCCTAACCCTAACCGTAACCCTAACCTAAACCAAATACTAAACCTAACACTAATCCTAAATCACTTCTTACCCGAATCCTTACCCTAACACTAACCCTAAACTTAACCCTAACACTAACACTAACCCTAAAGCTAACCTTAAACCGAACCCTAACCCTAACACTAACCCCTAACCATAACCCTAACCCTAACCCTTTAAATTAACACTAACTATAACCCTAACTCTAACCCTAAACCTTAAACCTAACACTAACAATAACCTTGATCCTAAGCCTAAAATTACATCTAATCCCAACCCTAATTATAACCCAAACCTTAACACTAACCCTAACTCTAAATTTTACACTAACAATAACTATAAGCGTAACCCATTACACTAACCTTAACCGTAAACTTAAAGCTAACCCTAACCCTAACACTAACCCTAATCTAAACATAATCCTGAACCTAAACCTAAACATAAACCTACCGCTAAATGAAACTAAACTGAACACTAACGGTAACCATAACGCTAACCTAACCCTAAAATAACCTTAAATGTAACTCTAATCCGGACTCTATTCTTTATGCTAACCCTAACCTAAACATAACCCTAACCCTAAGCTCACCCTAAACCTATAGTTAACACTAATTTCTTACCTTAACCCTAACCGTAATCGTCACTAAATCCTAAACCTAACCCTAAACGTAACGCTAACCTTAACATTAACTCCATACCCTAACCGTAAACCTAAACCTAACTCTAATACTAAAGCCTAAGCCTAATATTAACTCTAACTGTAACTCCTATCCTAACCTAACTTTAATTCTAACCATAACCTTAAATTATACACAAACAATAAACCTAATCTTAACACCTTATCTTAACCCTAACCCTAAACCTAATGCAAACCTAACCTTAACACTAACTCTAACCCTAACTCTAACCCTACCCATAATCCTAACACTAAAAATAAAGGTAATCCTAAACCTATATCTAATCCTAACCCTAACCCTAAACCTAACCTGAAACGCTACCCTAAACCTAAACTTACCCGTAACTCTAACAATAACCCTAAGCCTATTTCTAACCCCTAACAATAACCCTAAGCCTATTTCTAACCCTAACCCTAATCCCTTATCTTAACACTAACTCTAACCCTGATCCTACACTAAACCTAAACCATAAGCATATACCAAAACGTAACAATGAATCTAACCCCAAAATTAAAGCTACTCTTAACACTAATTCTAATCCTAACCCTAACACAAACCATAAACCTGATCTTAATCTTAAACTAAAGCCAAATCTAAATTTAATTCTAACCACAACTGGAAATTATACACTAACAATAAAATTATTCTTAACCCCTTACCTGAACGTGAACCCTAAACCTAATGCAAACTAACCCTAACACTAAATCTAACCCTAATCCTAAACCTAAACCTAATCCTAACCCTAAAACTAAAGATAATCCTAAACCTAATCTAACCCTAACCCTAACACTAAACCTAACCCAAATTTTTACACGTACACTGACCCTAACCCTAATCCCTTACCTTAACCTAACACTAACCTTAACTTCAACTCTAAAACATACCATAACCCTTATCCTAACCCTAACATTAACCCTAATGCTGTTCCTAACATTAAACTAAAGCTAATCCTAACCCTAATTCTAACCCGTACACTAACACTAACCCTAACTCTAAATTGTACACCAAAAATAAACTGAAACAAGACCCCTTACACTTAACCTAACCCTAACCCTAACATTTAATATAAAAGTAAACCTACCCTAACCCTAATCATAAACCAAACCCAAACCTTAACTCTAACTCTAACACTACGATGATCCTAAAACTAAACCTAAAGCTAATCCTAACACTAATTCTAATGCTAACCCTAAATTTTACACTAACAATGACCCTAAACTTAAACCTTAACTTAAACTTAACCCTAAACAAAAATCTAAACCAGATCCTAACACTGACCCTAACCCTAACCCTAACCCTAAAAATAACACCAAACAAACCCTAAACCTATCCTTAACTCTAACAGTAATCCAAATCTAACCTCTTACCCTACCTCTAACCCTAACTCTAACCCTAACTCATAACCATAACCTTAACCCTAACTGTATTCCTAACCCAAACTCTAACCCTAATCCCTTACCCTAACCTTAATCATGAACCTGACCCTAATACTAACCGCACCATTAACACTACCTAACCCTAAATTTTACAGTAACAATAAACCTATACCTGAATCCTTAAATTAACGAACCAAATGCTAATTTTAACTCTAAAACTAACCATAACTCTAACCTTAACACTAAACATAAAGCTAAACCTAACCATAACACTAAGCCAAACCCTAACCCTAAACTTAACACAAACCCTAAACCTAACCCTAACACTAACCCTAACCTTTAACCCTAACCTTAACTCAAACCCTAACACTAATCCTAACTCTACCCTCTTAAGCTCACCCTAACCTTCAAACTAACATAAACCTGACCCTAACCCTAACACTAAGCCTGAGGTTTACCCTAAACCTAATACTATCACTCTAAACTTAACCCTATCTCTAACGCTAATCTTAACTTAAACTTAAACCCTAACCCTAACCCTACCCGAACCCTAAACTTAACCATAACCCTAAACCTAACCCTAATCCTGACTTTAACCCTAACCCTAAACATAAAACTAATCCCTAACTTGAACCCTAATCCAAACCCGAAGTCTAACCCTAACCCTAACTTTAACCCTAACCCTAAACATAACACTAATCCCTAACCCTAATTCTAACCCAAACCATAAACATAACACTAATCCTAACCATAAACCTACCCCAAAACTAAACCTAACTTGAATCCTAATGATAACCCTATTCCTAAACCTAAACATAACCCTATCCATAATTTAAACATAACCCTAAACCTTACAATAACCTTAGCCCTAAATTTTAAACTAATAGTAACCCGAACTCTAACCCCTTACCTAAATATAACCCTAACCATAATTTTAACTCTAAAACTAATTCTAACCCTAAACCTAACACTATCCCTAACACTAATGTAACTCAACAGTTTTACCCTAATCCTAACCCTAACCCCTTATTCTAACCCTAACTCTAACGCTAATTCTAACACTAATCTTAATCCTGATCCTAACCCTAAGAAAAAGCTAATCCTAACCATAATTCTAACCCTAACCCTAACAATATTTGCAACCGTAAATTTTAAACTGGCAATGACCCTAATCATAACCTCTTACCGTAAATTTAACCCTAACCCTAAATTTAACTCTAAAACTAACCCTAACTCTAGCCCTAAACCCTTACCCTAACCAAACCCTAACTTTAACTCTAAAACTAACTCTAAACCTAATTCTAACCCTAATATTGACCCTAACCCTGATCCTAACCCCAAAACTAAAACTAATCCTAACCTTAATTCTAAGCCTAATCTTAACTCTAACCCTAACCCTAAACCAAAACGTAACCCTAACGCTAACCATAACCCTGAGTGTAACCTTAAAACTAAATCTAATCCAATAATAATTCTATCCATAACACTAATAATAACCCTAAACATAAATTTTACACTATCGATAACTCTAACCCCTTATCCTACCCCAACCCTAAACCTGAAGCTAACCCTAACCTTAACACTAATCATAACACTAACCTTAACCGAACCTAACGCTAACCGTAACCCTAATCATAAACCTACCGCCAAACTAAACCTAACCACACCCTAACACTAAAGCCTAACCGTAACTCTAACCCTAATCATAACTCTGATCCTTACCATAAAACTAAAGATAATCCTAAACCAAATTCTAACCCTAAACCTAAAAGTAAACCTTTCCCTAAATTTTAAACTAACGGTGACCCAAATCCTAACCCCTTAAGTTAAACCTAACTCTAACCCCAAATTTAAATCTAAAACTAACACAAACCTTAACCTCATCCCTAACATAAACCCTAACCCAGAATCTAACCCTAAAACTAAAACTAATCATAACCCTAATTCTAACCATATCCCTAAATTACACACTAACAATAATCCTAACCTTAAAGCTTACCTTAACCCTAAAACTAAACTCAAGGCTAACCCTAACCTAACACTAACACTAACAGTAACCCTAATCCTAACCTAAACCTAAACCTTAACCTTACCCGAACCTAACCCTAAGCCTAACCCTAACCCTCACCCTAACCCCAACACTAACACTAATCCTAACTCTAAAATGTTACCCTAAACTTAACCCTTATCCCAACTTGAACCCTAACATAACCCTACCCTAACAATAAAACTAACACTAATCCTAACCATAAAACCTAAACCTAACACTACCTCTACCCTAATCCTAACCCTACCTCTAACTGTGCTCCTAACCTTAAAACTAAAGTTAATCTTGTTCCCAATTCTTACATTAAGTCTAACAATAACCCTAAAAATAATTTTTAAACTAATAATAACCCTGACCCTAACCCTTTAACTTGAACCTCACACTAACCTTAAATTTAACTCTAAATCTATCTCTAACCGTAAACCTAACCCTAACAATAACCATAACCCTAACTCTGTCCTCAAACTAAACCAAATACTAACCCTAACCCTATCTTAAATCTAGCCATAACCCTAAGCCTAACACTGATCCTAACCTTAAAACAAAAGTGAATCCTAACTGTAATTCTAACCCGAACCCTAACAATAAACCTAATACTAATTTTTAATATAACAATAACCCATATCCTAACCACTTACCCTAAAAGTAACCCTACCCCTAAGTTTAAGTATAAAAGTAACTCTAAGCCTAAGCCTAAGTCTAACACTATTCTTAACCATGACTCTAACCCTAATGTATACCAAACCCTAACTCTAACTTAAAGCTAACCCTAACACGAAATCTAACTCTGATCATAATCTTAAAACTAAAGGTAATCCTATGCCTAATTCTAATTCTAATCTTAACTCTAACACTAACCCCTTATTCTAACCCTAAATTCTAATCTTAACTCTAACACTAACCCCTTATTCTAACCCTAAATTCTAATCTTAACTCTAACACTAACCCCTTATTCTAACCCTAAATCTAAACTTAACCCCGAACCATAACCGTAACCCTAAACCTAATCCTGATCCTAAACCTAAAACTAAAGTTAATACTAACCATTATTTTAACCCTGACCATAACACTAACCCTAAACCTGAATTTTAAAGAAACAATAACCTTAACCCCAACCCCTTATCTTAAACATAACCCTAAATATAACTTTAAGTCTAAAACTAAATCTAACGCTAATACTAACTAAAACATTAACCCGAACCCTGAACCTCACCCTGAAAATAAAGGTATGCGAACAATAATTCTAACCCTACCCTAACACTAACCCTAACACTGATACTAACCCTAAACTAAAGCTTATCCTAACCCTGAATCTAAACCTAACCCTAAATTTTACACTAACAATAACTCTAAACCTAACTTCTTACCATAACGCTGATCCTATCCTTAAAACTAAAGATTATAATGACCCGAATTCTAAACCTAACAAAAACATGAAGCCTAAAACTGTTCCTAACCTGAATACTAAAGCTAATCCTAACCCTGAATCTAAACCTAACCCTAAATATTACAGTAACCATAACCCTAAACCTAAACCCTTACCCTAAAACGAACCCTAAACTTAAAGCTAACTCTATCCCTAACACTAACCCTAACCCAAACCCTAACCCTAACCCTAATCCTAACCGTAAACCTAACCTAAACCTAACCCAAATCCTATACCCTAACCATAAACCTACACCTAATATAAACATTAACTGAACTCTAATGGTAACCCTGATCCTAATCTAATCCTAACCCTAACTCTAACCCTAACACTAACCCTAATCGTAATCCTAAAGCCTAACCATAACCCTAACCCTATGACTGACCATAACCCTGATCCTATCTCTAAAACTAAAGATAATCCTAACCCTAATTCTAACGCAAATTATAGATATTACACTAAAAATAACCCTAACACTAACAGCTCCGTCTAACACTAATCCTAAAACCCTAATGAACCCAAACCCTTATAGTAACCCTAACCAAACACTAACCCTGATCTTAACCATAAAAATAAAGCTAAATCTAACCCAATTCTAACCCTAAACCTAAATTTTACACTAATAATAACCATAACCCTAAGCCCTTGCCCTGAACATAACCCTAAACCTAAATGAACTCTAAAACTAACTCTAACCATAACACTAAACCTAAAGCTAAACCTAACTATAACCTTAAACTAACCCTAACCCTAACTGTAACCCTAACACTAATCCTAAGTCAACCTCTTAACCTAACCTCTACCCTAACCCTAAACCGAACACTAATTCTAACCCTAAAACCTATGTGTAACAAAAACCGAACCCTAACACTGATCCTACACTTAAAACTAAAGTTATTCTGAACCCTAATTCTAACTCTAAGCCTAACAATAACCCTAACCCTTAATTTTAAACTAACAATAACCCTAATCCTAACACCTTAACATAACATAACCCTGACCATAAATTTAACTCTAAATTATCACTAACGCTTACCTAACGTTAACATTAAACCTAACCCTGATCCTAACCCTAAAACTAAAGCTCATCCAAATCCTAATTCTAACCCTAACCCTAATACTAAACCTAAACCTGAATCTAACCCTAAACTAAAGCTTATCCTAACTCTATATCTAACCCTTACCCTAAATTTTAAACAAAGAATAACCCTAACCCTAATTCTAACCTCAACACTAAACCTAACTCTAACAATAATCCTAACCAAAACCTAACTCTTAACCTAACCCTTACCACAAATCTACTGCTAACCTAACACTAACCTGAAAACTAACTCTAATACAAATGCTATGTCTCACCTCTTACCCTAAACATAACACTAACCCTAACCGTTATCCTAACCCTAATACTTAAGATAATGTTAACCCTAACTCTAACCATAACTCTAACCCAAATCCTAACCTAACCACTAACTTAACCTTAACCTTAAGCCAAACCATAACCTTAACCCTGATTCTAATCCTAAAACTAAAGCTAATCCTAAACCTAATTCTAACCATAACCCTAATACTAATCCTAACTCTAACACTAACCCTAAATCTAACAGTAACTCTAACCTAAACCTAACCCTAATCCTAACCATAAACCTAAACTTAAGTCTAACCTAACTTGTCCCTAACAGTAGTCCTAACCCTAACCTCACCATAACCCCAAACCTAAATCTAAACCTAACCCTAACCCTAACCCTAACCTTAACTCTAACTAAGAATCTAAACCTAATTCTAACCCTAACACTAACACTAAACCTAACTCTAAATTTTGCACTAACAATAACCCAAAACATTACCCCTTACCCTAAACAGCATCCTAACCATATGTTTAACTGTAAAACTAACCCTAACACTAAACCTAAAGCTAACGCAAACCCTAACGGTTACACTAATCCGAACCTAACCTTACCACTAACCCTAACCCAACCCCTAACACTTAATCATAAACCTAACCTTAACCTATTCCTAAATCTGATCCTATCCACAAAACTAATGCTAACCCTAACACTAGCACTAACCCTAACAATATATATTACACTAACAATAATCTTAACCATAATCTCTTACCCTAACCCTAACCATAACCCTAAGTTTAACTCTAAAACAACCCCTAAAATTAATCTTAACCCTAATATTAACACTAACCTTGATCCTAACCCCAAAATAAAGCTAATCATTACTGTAATTCTAACCCTTATCCTAATAAAAACCATAAAGCTGATCCTAACCATAAAAGTAAAGTTAAAATTAACCCTAAACCTAACCCTAAACCTATAGTTAACCATAACCCTAAACATAAACCTAACCCTAAACCTAACCCTATACCTAAATCCTAACTGAAACCCAAACCCTAACCCTAACTACTTACCTTGTCACTAACACAATCCCTAACACTAAGCCCTAACTCTAACCTTAACCCTATTCCTAATCCTGTGTCTACCCCTAAAACTAATACTAACATTAACCCTATCCATAATCCTAACCCTAAATTTAACTCTAAAACTAACCCTCACATTAACCCAAACCCTAAGTGTAACCCTTAATCTAAATTTTACACTAACAGTAAACCAAAACCTAACCCCTTATCCTAAACCTAATCTTAAGCATAACTTTAAGTGTAAAACTAGCCCTAATCCAAACCATAACACTAAACCTAAAGCTAACCCTAATCCTAAGAGTAGCCCTAAACTTAACCCATAACTTACCCCTAACCCTAACCCTAACCCCTAACCCAAACCCTAAACCTAACCATAACCCCTTACCTTAAAGATAACCCTGTCCCTAACACTAAACCGAAATCGCAACATTAAACCTAAACCTAACACTGATCCTAATCCTAAAAATAAAGAAAATCCTATCCCTAACACTAATTCTAAACCTAAAATTTACAAGTACAATTACCTTGAACCTAACCTCTTACCATAAAACTAACTCTAACTTTAAATTTAACTCTAAAACTAACCCTAACCTTAACCTTAACCCTAACATTACTCCTAACCCTAAACTATAGCTAACTTTAACCCTAACACTAATGCTAACCCTAAGGCTAACTCTAACATAAACCTAACGGTAAAGAGAAATCTAACTTGAAACTAAACCTAAACCGAACACTAATGGTAACCCTAAACCTAACCCTAAATTTTCAGCTAAAAAATAACCCTAACTCTAAACCTTATCCTAAAACTAAACTTAAATCTAATGTTAAGTCTAAAATGAATCCTAACCCTAACAGTAACCTGAAGCCTGAACCTAACCCTAAAAATCAAGCTAATGTTAACAATAATTCTAAACCTAACCCTAACACTAACACTAACACTGATCCTAACCTTAACACTAAAGCTTATTCTAACCCTAATTCTAAACCTAACCCTAAATTTTACACTAACAATAACTCTAAAACTAACAGCTTACCCTAACCTCATCCTAAACGTAAAACTAACTCTAACCCTAACACTAACCATAACCCTAAAGCTAAACCTAACATAAACCTAATATTAACCCTAACTGTAAACCTAACCCTATACTAAACGTAATCCAAACCCTAATGATAACCCTAACCATAAAATAACCTAAACCCTAATTCTAACCCTAACACTAATCCTAACTCTAAACTTTTACCCTAATCATAACCCTAACCCTGATGCTACCCTGAAATTAACTTTATCATAAGCCTAATCTTAACCTTAACTGTAGCACTAACCCTAACCCTTACCCTAATCTGAAAAACTAAAGCTAATCCTAAGCCTAATTCTATAACCGTAAATTTTGTGCTAACAATCAACCTAACTCTAAACCTTTATTCAAAACCTATCGCTAAACCTAAACCTAACCCTAACCCTAAGGCTTACCTTAACACTAATAAAACCTAAACCTTACCCTAACGCTAACTCTAAATATAAACCTAAATCTAAATTGTACACTAAAAAATAACCCTAACCCTCACTCTTTACCCTAAACCTAAAACTAATCCTTACTTTAACTGTGATACTAAACCTAACTGTAATCCAAAACCTAACCCTAAACCTAACCATAAACCTATCCCTAACTTTAACAATAAAACTAACCGTAACACAATCGTTAACACTAAAATTAAGTATACCCCTGATCCTAACCTTAAAACTAAGCTAATCTTAATCCTACTTCTAACTCTAACCATAACACTAACCCTAACCCTAAATTTTACACTAACAATAACCCTAACCCTAACGCCTTATCCTTAACCAAACCCGAACCCTAACTTTAACTGTAAAACTAACCCTAATCATAGTCTTAACACTAACATTAACCCTAATGCTGAGCCTAACCCTCAAACTAAAGCTAATTCTAACCCTAACCTTAAATTTTACACTAACAATAACACTAACCCTAACCCAAACCTGAAACCGTAACAGGAACCCTAATCCTAACCCTAACCCTAACCCTAAACCTATATGTAATCCTACCCCTTATTGTAGCCATAACCCTAACCCTAAACCCTAACAGTAACCTTGATCCTCACATTAAAACTACAGCTAAAACTATATGTAAAACGAACCCTAATTCTAACTGTAACTCTAATCTAAAACTAACCCTAAGCCTAAAACTACCATAAACCTAACACTAAGCTAAACCTAACCTGGCCCTAAT
>NW_024343058.1:0-934 GCF_902729225.1 Pteropus medius | reverse complement strand
CCTCTGACACCTCCGCCTGGTGAGTCTGTGGGAGACTCCACACAAGCCATCCACCCTCCTCCCTAGACCCTGGCCCTGAGCACAGACACAGGGGCCCCTGCCTGGACCTTCTCCCCGACTCCTCCAACAGACAAACCCCCCGTCATTCACTCCCACCTCAAGCCTGGTTGCCCAGGGCAGATGTCTGTCTGTCACCAAGTGCCCCACACACGTGGCACTGGAAGTCACCGTCCAGCAGCTCTTGTGGCCTCCAGCAGACGGCCAGCCAGGCAGGGAAGGAGGCCTCACTGCCTCCCATGCTGGACCCCGGAGGCCCGGAGCCCGGCCCGTGCTTCGCGCAGACCCTGGAGACCGGACTGGGCAAGCTCCAGGCCTGTCTGAGCTGTCAGAGCTGGCGAGGACCCGGAGCACGTCCTCCAAACCCGTGATTGTGTTATGGCTTTGGCGGAGGCCTCGGTGCCTGGGGGCCCCACACGGCCCCGGGCCTGGCCCTGTGTCCCCGGGTGGACAGGGGAGTCAGTCACTCGATACATCTCGATTAGCCGATTTCACAGAGGCCGGAACCAAGCTGTGAAGGGTGACTTATGTCTCCCTCGTGGCAGTCCCTGCAGAGGGCACTGGACCTTGCCGGCAGCCCTGGCCCAAATGCGTCCCCACGTCTGAGGCTCAGGGGCTCCCGGCACCCAGAAGTGAGCTTGCAGCTCCCTCCTCACCCCCAAAGGAGAGGATGACCTTTTCTGCCTGTGAGGACAGCCCAGGACTCAAATCTGGCACTGCCCAGGCTCCTGGGGGACCGACTGGCCAGACGCTGGGGAGCCCCCGAAGGCGGAGAGGAGAGGCCTGCGGGAGCCCCAGTCAGCTGCTGCCCGTCCCAGCCCAGGGACCCCCCGCCCCCCGCAGCTGCAGGCCTTTGATCTAAATCCCTCCTGGACTC
>NW_024343057.1:0-574 GCF_902729225.1 Pteropus medius | reverse complement strand
TGAATCAGGTCAGCATCACTGAGGCAGAAGGCAGTGTGGCACCTTAGCCCTGCAACCCCTTAACTGTGCCCTGGGGCAGATCACTTAACCTCTCTTAGTCTCAGTTTTGCCATGTACCACGTGGAGGTAACCTCGCAGGCTTGCGTTTTTGTTTGTTTGCTTGTTTTTAACAACTGCTGCTCGCACTAAACCTGGATGTTTTACATCGCTCGTTGTTTAAAAGAATCCTTATACAGTTGGCCTCACAAGTGTTTGAGGATTACAGTTCAGCCGTGTGTGTTCCTGTCTGGCACCGAGGAGGCACGTCTACACGAGTGAGCCCTTTCTTTCTCTCCCTCTCACTCACTCAGCGGCCCGTCCCTCCCCGTCTCCGCAGTCCGTTTTGCATTCCCCGTTCCTGGGAAGTTTCATTTATCATGTTCCATTGACTCTCTTATTTCCCAAATCCGCGTGGCCCCAGTGTATTTGAAGTGCATTTGCTGAGCTAAATAAGAATTAGCGATTGAGGGTGGAGGGGTCAGTTCCTTTTCTTTATTTTTT
Source organism: Pteropus medius (assembly GCF_902729225.1). Taxonomy (NCBI): domain Eukaryota; kingdom Metazoa; phylum Chordata; class Mammalia; order Chiroptera; family Pteropodidae; genus Pteropus; species Pteropus medius. Next base: position 34 of record NW_024343057.1, on the reverse strand, counting down.
TTTAAATTTTATTATTTATTATTATTTATGCCTA
>NW_024343056.1:0-524 GCF_902729225.1 Pteropus medius | reverse complement strand
ACATACACACACACACACACACACACACACACACACACACACACACACAATGCAGAAAGCTACATACACCAACTAAATAAATAAATAAATAAATAAATAATAAGAAAGGCACAAAGCTACCAAACTTAATAGTCCTGGAATAATAATAATAATAATAATAATAATAATAATAATAATAATAATAATAATAATAAAAAATAGCACAAAACTACCAAACTTAATAGTCCTGGGGAGAAAGGTATAATAGATAATCCTTCAACACTACTGAGAACACAGAAAAGAACCCAAGTAATGAAAGATAGAGTTCATTTGAAATTGATCCTTTTTTTTCAAATTGATTGAAATGACTAAAATTTTACTGAAAGATCAAATAAAGAAAAGGAACCTGAATTTTAAAATTAGAATAATAAGAAAAAATATACATACGGGATTAAAAGAATTTATAATACTCTAAAAATGAAAATGTTATATAATTAGACTAAAACTGATGGTTCAATAAGGCAGAAGAATTAGCAAAATTAGAG
>NW_024343055.1:0-434 GCF_902729225.1 Pteropus medius | reverse complement strand
AGGGACCGATGGCAGGGCCGGCCACGGAAGTGTCAGGGAGGGCGTCAGGTGCAGTGACCTTGAACCCTATTTCTCCAGCCTATTCGGCAGTTTGGCTTCCACAATTCCAGATGGCCCGACCTTCACTTCCTTTAGTGACACTGTCACGTTCCCCGTGAGAGGCCAGTCCTGGGAGCCTCTCCCCTCCCCCACCTTGCCCGGTTCTGCTCCAAGTGCGACCCTCAAGTCGTCCTTAGCCAATGAGGCAGCCACAAGGCTCTTGGGGACCATGATGGCACTCTACAGAGAGAGAGCCCGGGAAGGGACCAGAACCCAGAGCCCCTGACCTCTCAGAGCTCTGTGCTCCCCAAGCCCACCCAGGACCTCACTCTGCTGTATTCTGGGCCGCGGGCCGGGACTGGGCTGGGTGTGTGTGCGAGGCAGTGCTGAGGTGG
>NW_024343054.1:0-520 GCF_902729225.1 Pteropus medius | reverse complement strand
ACTCGGAGGCCCAAACTGATCAAACACAACTCAGTGGTAGAGCTAGGATTTTACCCCAAATCTGAGCTCTCCACTAAGCCACACTGCACCCCAGTGAGAATCGGAGAGGTGGAAGCCACAGAGCAGGCAGCACCTGGAGCTGGTACAGAACACTAGATCCCCTGGTCTCCAGCCACTGGATCACAGGCTCCATCCACTGGCTAGGCAGGCTTGGGACTCCTGAGAGGTCACTGCTTTTATGGTTACGGAGTTGTGTTTGGAGTTATTTCTGGCCACGTTCCTGATAGTGACAAATGGCGACTCAAAAAGATATAAAGGACTCAGAAATCAGGGAGATTATAGTCTTCTCTCCATTTCTTGCACAACTGGCACAAATAATCCAACCCCTAGAAAATCCCTGTGTCAGTCCAGGAACTGGAGACAGCTGAAGTTAAGAGTGCAAGTTCATGGGAGGATAACATCTGTGAAAGAGAAAAGAGAAGGAAACAGGAAGTAAGCTCTGTGATGCAGATGCAGCACC
>NW_024343053.1:0-4776 GCF_902729225.1 Pteropus medius | reverse complement strand
TCAAGAGGCACGGAGGCCGCAATCAGACCCACAGCTGTCTGCAGTGTCCCCCAACTGACCACTTTCCAGCGGGTGACGGCCTCCAGGGACGGAGGGGCCAAAGCATCCCTGGGTACGCTGTCTGTGGGTGGCCTGGAGCTCTGCACGAGGATAAAGAGAGGAATGAGATGTCGTTTGTACCTCTAGGGGCTCAAAGTGTCAGTGAGTGCTTCCGCAACTTCCGTACCCCCGTACCCGCAGACGACCGAGCATCGCCTACAGAGCCCCGAGGCGCCGGGAGGGCCGTGAATTTGCCGCAAGTGAGTCACGGTGATTCGAAAGTCTGCAGTTCCTCGCTCAAATGGACGGGCCACTAGAGAGCTTTTTGTTAGATCTATATATATATATATAAACCATCTATATTTTATTGGTATATGTATACAGGATTTTCAAAGGAAACCCTTGCTGGACTCTAGATTCAGTAGAGAAGGCAGCACGCCTCCCAGTGTTTCACTCCTCCCCGGAGTGTGGACACCGGGCGTTCCAGAGCCACACCAGCAGGACTTTCAGAGGCCCTGGGGCTCCTTTCCTAAGGCCTCTGCTCCTTCCTGTTTTCCTCAAGACAGAAATCAGACTCAGGTCGGGAAGCAGACACCTCCCTCTCTCCTCACCTTTCTGCTCGGGATGGTCGTAATGGTCCCCGTGTACGCATTCAAAATGAAGAAAGAAGCTCAGAGAAATGGAGGCCGAAATCAGACCCACAGCTGTCTGCAGTGTCCCCCAACTGACCTCTTTCCAGCGAGTGACGGCCTCCAGGGACAGAGGGGCCAAAGCATCCCTGGGTACGCTGTCTGTGGGTGGCCTGGAGCTCTGCACGAGGATACAGAGAGCAATGAGACGTCGTTTGTACCTCTAGGGGTTCAAAGTGTCAGGGAGTGCTTCCGCAACTTCTTTACCCCCGTACCCGCAGACGACCGAGCATCGCCCTCAGAGCCCCGAGGCGCCGGGAGGGCCGTGAATTTGCCGCAAGTGAGCCGTATCTCGGAAGTCTGCAGTTCCGGCTCAAAATGGACGTCAGTAGAGTGCTTTTGCCAGAGCTCCCCTAGATATATCTATATCTATATCTGTATCTGAATCTATAGATATCTCTATATCTCTTTCTCTCTCTTTCTCTCTCCCTCTCACTCTCTCTCTCCATCTACCTATCTATCTATTTAGGTATCTATCTATTTCTCTAACTCTATCTATATTTATATTTATATATATATATATATGTGTATATATATATATATATATACACATATATATATATATAGTGATTTTTATAACAAAAGGCTGTATTTTCCTTAGACGTTTGAGATAAGACAGGCCGTTCCCAGCACCTCCACCTCCCCGGAGTGTGGACACCGGGCGTTCCAGAGCCACAATTCAGCAGGATCTCTTTTCATCCCAGAGGCCCCGGGGCTCCTTCCTAAGGCCTCGGCTCCTTCCCGCTTTCCGCAGTGGAAATCAGACTTCAGGACGGAAGCAGACACCTCCCTCTCCCTCACCTTCTGCCTGGGATGGTCGTAATGGTCCCCGTGGACGCATTCAAAATGAAGAAATGAAAGGCTCAAAGAGGTGATCGCCAAGCTCAAGAGGCACGGAGGCCGAAATCAGACCCACAGCTGTCTGCAGTGTCCCCCAACTGACCTCTTTCCAGCGGGTGACGGCCTCCAGGGACGGAGGGGACAAAGCATCCCTGGGCACGCTGTCTGTGGGTGGCCTGGAGCACTGCACGAGGATACAGAGAGGAATGAGACGTCGTTTGTACCTCTAGGGGCTCAAAGTGTCAGTGAGTGCTTCCGCAACTTCCCTACCGCCGTACCCGCAGACGACCGAGCATCGCCCTCAGAGCCCCGAGGCGCCGGGAGGGCCGTGAATTTGCCGCAAGTGAGCCGTATCTCGGAAGTCTGCAGTTCCGCCTCAAAATGGACGTCAGTAGAGTGCTTTTGCCAGAGCTTTCCTAGATATAGCTATATCTATATCTGTATCTGAATCTATAGATATCTCTATATCTCTATCTCTCTCTCTTTCTCTCTCCCTCTCACTCTCTCTCTCCATCTACCTATCTATCTATTTAGGTATCTATCTATTTCTCTAACTCTTTCTATATTTATATTCATATATATATATGTGTATATATATATATACACATATATATATATATATATATATATAGTGATTTTTATAACAAAAGGCTGTATTTTCCTTAGACGTTTGAGATAAGACAGGCCATTCCCAGCACCTCCACCTCCCCGGAGTGTGGACACCGGGCGTTCCAGAGCCACAATTCAGCAGGATCTCTTTTCATCCCAGAGGCCCCGGGCTCCTTCCTAAGGCCTCTGCTCCTTCCTGCTTTCCGCATTGGAAATCAGACTTCAGGTCGGAAGCAGACACCTCCCTCTCCCTCACCTTTCTGCCTGGGATGGTCGTAATGGTCCCGGTGTACGCATTCAAAATAAAGAAATGAAAGGCTCAAAGAGGTGATCGCGAAGCTCAAGAGGCACGGAGGCCGAAATCAGACCCACAGCTGTCTGCAGTGTCCCCCAACTGACCTCTTTCCAGCGGGTGACGGCCTCCAGGGACGGAGGGGCCAAAGCATCCCTGAGTACGCTGTCTGTGGGTGGCCTGGAGCACTGCACAAGGATACAGAGAGGAATGAGACGTCGTTTGTACCTCTAGGGGCTCAAAGTGTCAGTGAGTGCTTCCGCAACTTCCGTACCCCCGTACCCGCAGACGACCGAGCATCGCCCTCAGAGCCCCGAGGCGCCGGGAGGGCCGTGAATATGCCGCAAGTGAGCCGTATCTCGGAAGTCTGCAGTTCCGGCTCAAAATGGACGTCACTAGAGAGTTTTTTGCCAGATCTACCATATACATATATATGCATATATATGTTCATCTATATGCATATATATGTATATGGTAGATTTTCGAAGGAAACCTGGCTGGACCCCTGGTCTAGCAGAGAAGGCAGGCCGCTCCCAGCACCTCCACCTCCCCGGAGTGTGGACACCGGGCGTTCCAGAGCCACAATTCAGCAGGATGTCTTTTAATCCCAGAGGCCCCGGGGCTCCTTCCTAAGGCCTCTGCTCCTTCCTGCTTTCCGCATTGGAAATCAGACTTCAGGTCGGAAGCAGACACCTCCCTCTCCCTCACCTTTCTGCCTGGGATGGTCGTAATGGTCCCTGTGTACGCATTCAAAATGAAGAAATGAAAGGCTCAAAGAGGTGATCGCAAAGCTCAAGAGGCACGGAGGCCGAAATCAGACCCACGGCTGTCTGCAGTGTCCCCCAACTGACCTCTTTCCAGCGGGTGACGGCCTCCAGGGACGGAGGGGACAAAGCATCCCTGGGTACGCTGTCTGGGGGTGGCCTGGAGCACTGCACGAGGATACAGAGAGGAATGAGACGTCGTTTGTACCTCTAGGGGCTCAAAGTGTCAGTGAGTGCTTCCGCAACTTCCGTACCCCCGTACCCGCAGACGACCGAGCATCGCCCTCAGAGCCCCGAGGCGCCGGGAGGGCAGTGAATTTGCCGCAAGTGAGCCGTATCTCGGAAGTCTGCAGTTCCGGCTCAAAATGGACGTCAGTAGAGTGCTTTTTGCCAGAGCTCCCCTAGATATATCTATATCTATATCTCTATCTGAATCTATAGATATCTCTATATCTCTATCCCTCTCTCTTTCTCTCTCCCTCTCACTCTCTCTCTCCATCTACCTATCTATCTATTTAGGTATCTATCTATTTCTCTAACTCTTTCTATATTTATATTCATATATATATATATATATATGTATATATATATACACATATACACATATATATATATATATATAGTGATTTTTATAACAAAAGGCTGTATTTTCCTTAGACGTTTGAGATAAGACAGGCCGTTCCCAGCACCTCCACCTCCCCGGAGTGTGGACACCGGGCGTTCCAGAGCCACAATTCAGCAGGATCTCTTTTCATCCCAGAGGCCCTGGGGCTCCTTCCTAAGGCCTCTGCTCCTTCCTGCTTTCCGCATTGGAAATCAGACTTCGGGACGGAAGCAGCCACCTCCCTCTCCCTCACCTTTCTGCCTGGGATGGTCGTAATGGTCCCCGTGGACGCATTCCAAATGAAGAAATGAAAGGCTCGAAGAGGTGATCGCAAAGCTCATGAGGCACGGAGGCCGAAATCAGACCCACAGCTGTCTGCAGTGTCCCCCAACTGACCTCTTTCCAGCGGGTGACGGCCTCCAGGGACTGAGGGGCCAAAGCATCCCTGGGTACGCTGTCTGTGGGTGGCCTGGAGCTCTGCACGAGGATACAGAGAGGAATGAGACGTCGTTTGTACCTCTAGGGCTCAAAGTGTCAGTGAGTGCTTCCGCAACTTCCGTACCCCCGTACCCGCAGACGACCGAGCATCGCCCTCAGAGCCCCGAGGCGCCGGGAGGGCCGTGAATTTGCCGCAAGTGAGCCGTATCTCGGAAGTCTGCAGTTCGGCTCAAAATGGACGTCAGTAGAGTGCTTTTTGCCAGAGCTCCCCTAGATATATCTATATCTATATATTCTATCTGAATCTATAGATATCTCTAGTATATCTCTATCTTCTCTCTCTTTTCTCTCCTCTCACTCTCTCCATCTACTCATTCATCTATTTAGGTATCTATCTATTTAACTCTTTTCTATATTTTATATTCATATATATATATATGTGTATATATATATATATATATATATATACACATATATATATATATAACATATATAGTGATT
>NW_024343052.1:0-323 GCF_902729225.1 Pteropus medius | reverse complement strand
GAGGTAAATGAGCATGAGGATGAGGATGAGAAAAGTTGTCAGACAAGTTGAGGAGTGAACTGGCCTCTCTGCTACTGCTGAAACCTCAGGCACAGAGACTTCCTCGTCCACACTACGTCTTGCATTTTATTGCTCTTGTTGCAAAGGAGTCCCATGCATGGAAAGAGAGCCCTCCTTAGTACCTTCTCTTGATTGAGTTCTGGCCCCTGTACTGCAAGAGTCACCTGGACTATATGATCCCTAATTCCTCTGTTCTGAGAACCACTCACATCCACAAGTAACACACACCCACACACAGACACACAGACACAGACACACACACA
>NW_024343051.1:0-1446 GCF_902729225.1 Pteropus medius | reverse complement strand
CTCTTTGAGCCTTTCATTTCTTCATTTTGAATGCGCCCACGGGGACCATTACGACCATCCCAGGCTGAAAGGTGAGGGAGAGGGAGGTGTCTGCTTCCGTCCTGAAGTCTGATTTCCACTGCGAAAGCGGGAAGGAGCCGAGGCCTGAGGAAGGAGCCCCGGGGCCTCCGGGATGAAAAGAGATCATGCTGAATTATGGCTCTGGAACGCCCGGTGTCCACACTGCGGGGAGGTGGAGGTGCTAGGAGCGGCCTGTCTTCTGTGGTAGACCAGGGGTCCACGCAGGTTTCCTTCGAAAATCCACCATATATTGATATAGATGCATATATATGCATATAGATGAACATATATATGCATATATATGTATATGGTAGCTTTGGCAAAAAGCTCTCAGGTGACGTCCATTTTGAGCCAGAATCGCAGACTTCCGAGAAAAGGCTCACTTGCGGCAAATGCACAGCCCTCCCCGGGCCTTGGGGCTCTGTGGGCGATGCTCGGTCATCTGCGGGTACTGGGGTAGCGAAGTTGGAGGAGCACTCACTGACACTTGGTGCTCCTAGAGGTACAAACTACGTCTCATTCGTCTCTGTATCCTCTTGCAGGGTTCACGGCCACCCACAGACAGCGTAGCCAGGGATGCTTTGGCCCCTCCGTCCATGGGGGCCGTCACCCGCTGGAAAGAGGTCAGCTGGGAGACACTGCAGACAGCTGTGGGTCTGAATTCGCCTCCGTGCCTTAGGAGCTTTGCGATCAGCTCTCTGAGCCTTTCATTTCTTCATTTTGAATGCGTCCACGGGGACCATCACGACCATCCAGGCAGAAAGGTGAGGGCGAGGGAGGTGTCTGCTTCCGTCCTGAAGTCTGATTTCCACTGCGGAAAGCGGGAAGGAGCCGAGGCCTTAGGAAGGAGCCCCGGGGCCTCTGGGATGAAAAGAGATCATGCTGAATTGTGGCTCTGGAACGCCCGGTGTCCACACTGCAGGGAGGTGGAGGTGCTAGCAGCAGCCTGTCTTCTGTGGTAGACCAGGGGTCCACGCAGGTTTCCTTCGAAAATCCACCATATACATATAGATGCATATAGATGAATATATATATGCATCTATATGTATATGGTAGCTATGAAAGCTCTGGTGACGTCCATTTTGGAGCCAGAATCGCAGACCTCCGAGAAAAGGCTCACTTGCGGCAAATGCACAGCCCACCCGGGGCCTTGGGGCTCTGTGGGCCATGCCCGGGCATCTGCGGGTACTGGGGTGGCGAAGTTGGAGGAGCACTCACTGACACTTTGAGCTCCTAGAGGTACAAACTACGTGTTATTCGTCTCTGCATCCTCTTGCAGGGTGCAGGGCAGCCCACAGACAGCGTACCCGGGGATGCTTTGGCCCCTCCGTCCATGGCGGCCGTCACCCGCTTGAAAGAGTTCAGTTGGGAGACACTGCAGACAGC
>NW_024343050.1:0-510 GCF_902729225.1 Pteropus medius | reverse complement strand
CTTCTCCACAAGTACCTTCCCTGAAGGTAGCTTTTAGGTGTTTAATCTGAGATCTTTTTGGTCTACCAAAACTAGTTTTGCATAAAATGCATTTTTTAAATTACCATTACCATTTATATTTTATTTCATTTTTTAAAATAGCAGATTATTTACAACATTTACAAAAGTGAAGCATTATTATTGACCAGATGTCCAACAATTTAATTTTAATTCCAATCCTGTTATAATAAACACTATCATTATACACAGAACTTGATAAAGTGAGAAGGTCACTCTGTCCTCTTTTCAGTAATCACAACTAGATGCGCTTTTAGCCACCTCTGAGCATCAGTTTATTTACTGATAAAAAAAGGGATAATGCTCATTGTTTCAAACCCACAAACATTTTGAGCATCTCAGACTGAGTCTCATGAAGGTGCTTATCTATCAGGGAAGTAATGCACAAATGGTACCTATTACATCCTGGATTCAAGTAGAAATAAGCTTGTATGACTATTTCTTTTAAAAAGA
>NW_024343049.1:0-13344 GCF_902729225.1 Pteropus medius | reverse complement strand
ATGTGTGCGCGTGTGTGAGCATGCATGCAGTGCATATGTGTGAGGATGCACGCCTCGCGTGTGCATGTGTGTGCGTCTCTGAGTGTTTGATCATAGGGGACAGGGACTCTAACTAGAGACAGAGGTAGAGAAGGGAGGGCGGGGACAGAGTCGGAGAGGGTGGAGGCAGGAAGGAGACAGGACAGAGAGAGCAGAGACAGGGTGGTGGGCAGCGGGGAGACGTGGGGCGGAATGAGCGTGTGCCGGGAAGCGTGAACGGCGGAAGCACCCTCTTCGGGGGCAGGAAGGGGGCTGCCGACGTCCCTTGCTCTCGTGAGAAGGCCATAAAGTGGGCGCTCCATAGGGCATTTGGCGTCACTGGAGGTGTCCCCTGGGGACCACACGTGTGACCTGGGCCACCACCCTGGCCCCCTTGTGTCCGGAATCGCGTGGAGGGTCGGGAAGCGGGGGCGTGAAGCATTATGCTCGTCCTGCATGTGGGAAAGGCGTCGCAGACGCATCCTCTTCCGTGCGAAGGGGACGAGGGTGTCCTCACGAGGGGGGCGCCCGGTCAAGGTCGCAGGCACGCGGGCCGGGACTGTCTCTGACTCGCGCTGGTGTGAGATGTGCGCGAAAGGTCAGTCTTCAGATCCGAAGGGCGTCTTGTGCATCTGAGGACCCCACGCTGACGGAGGAGACAGACTTCTCAGCCATCGTTGGCCACTCCGGGAGGACGGGCAGCGGCGGGTCGGTAAAGAGAGATCCAGCTGTCCCCACCTTGTGGCCGGCTGCGGCCGGACACACATCCTGCTTTGCTTTCTGTGAGTATTATCTGTGGCTCCGTGTCCTGTCTTTAAAAACATTCTTTTGCACGTGACTCCCTGGTTTTCCCAGTGCCATTTATGGAAGAGGCTTTCCTTTCTCCACTGTACGTTGTTGGCTTTTTGGTAGAAAATTATTTGCCCGGATAAACACGGGTTCACGTCTGGACTCTCCATTCTGCTCCGCTGGTCCGTATGTCTGTTTTGCTGCCGAGACCGTGCCGTTCCGACGACTGTCGCTCTGTGGTATAATTCGAAGCCGGGCAGAGTGATGCCTCCAGCTTCGTTCTGTTTTCTCGTGACGGCTTTGGCAATTCGGGGTCCTTTGTGCTTCCATAGGAATCCGATGATTGTTTGTTCTATTTCTTTAAAAAAAAACGCCGTTGGGATTGTGATGGAGATCGCATTAAATCTGTATGATGCTTTAGGTAATAAGGTCATTTTAACCATGTTGAGCAGACTCGCGGTTCCTACAAGGTCGGTGGAGGCGGGGAGGCAGACGGGGTCAAGGGGGTGGCGACAGAAAGAAATCGAACTGTGGGACGCGAACCCACAAGGCGATGCGTATCTGCCTCCCTGTTACAATGGACAGCTGACACGCCGCAGATTTCGTTAACCGATGTGACCATGAAACATAAATTCATTAATTCAGAAAGTGAACTAAATTAAGACCACCGTTGCAATGGCAAATGGTCTTTAAAACACCAAGTCGCTCCGGGAGCGAAACATTTCATTTCCATCATCGTTTTGTTTTTTTTTTTAAACAAAACAAAACAAAACTACAGCACAGCAGAACTTTAGAGACTCCCCAGAGCCGCATTCTTCGTGGTTGGAGAAGCCAGCCCAGGCGGTCAGCACATCTCCATGGAGACGGAGCAAACAAAACAGACAGAGTGGGGAGTGCGGGGGGGGTGGGCGGCGCCTCGGGGAAACCAGGAACAGAGCCTAGTGACGGAGCTGGCGGCAGAGGGGGTTCGGGGGCTCGGGAGGGGGGCGCCCTGCAGTGCCCGCTTGTTTCCCAGTCCGTCCCGAAGCCCTGTGCTCGGATTCGAAAGTGGACTTTGGTGCCTTAGGGATTGTGTGTTTGGGTCTTTGCCGCGAGGAACAGGGAGGGAGAGGGGGTTCGAAGCTGGACAGGGCTGGGCTCACTCATTCCAGCCTGGGGGACGGAAAGACACTGGTGACTCAGGCTGGCTCGCAGTGAACAGCACTTCCTCTGAGGCGGGGGAGCTGTGCACACCCCAACATGCTGCGCACACGCACACACAAGCACATACATTACGCACACACACACGCACACGCACACACGCACAGGCACACACGCACACACACATGCGCAGTGAGGTTCTCTTCTGTGAGGAGAGGGAGTGTCTTGGGCTGGGCTCCCCAGAAAGCACATGCTGAGGTGTGTCCTCAAGTGAGAGCGACTTTCGAGCTCTGAGCATGAGTCATTCCTCGCCCGCAGCTGCCCCGTCCACCAGGGCTCAGGGCCATTGTCACGGTGGGTCACAAGACCGCAGGAGTGTCCAGCCTGCCACCCAGAAGGACTCACTGGTTCCAGAAGGCCAGCATTGGGGAAGAGTCCCCCGGATCCGGAAACGGGGGGCCACTTTGAGGCCGTCTGCTGTGACAGCTCTGCTGCCCTCCACAGGCTGCTGCCTACGCCTGCGCCCACCACGGCCACAGCTTCCGACCTGAACTCACGCCCCGCCCCCCGCCCCAGCTCTGCTCAACAGCTGCGGAAACCAGCTCAGTGGCACCCATGCCTGGGCCCCCTTCCTTGGGTGGCATCTCTTACTCCCGCTTACCCCTTGGGGTGCCCGCCGTGCCGCCTTTTCCCCACCCGCAAGGTGACTGAGACTCACGCCCTCCCAGCGTCCCACCTGGCCTGGCCCCGTGTTAGTGGCAGGGTCTGGCCTCACGCGTGCACACCCACACTGGGCATTCTGTGCGTGGGGCCGATTCGAGCTACCGATGTTTTCACACGCACCCTGATTGGGCGACGCCGATTCTAAACAAAGCAGCCCCGTGTGTAAGCCGTTGTCCGCACTCAACAATTCCTGGAAATACGGCACAGGGCCCCCCGCCCTGAGCGCTGTGGTGAGGTGAGACCCCTTTCGCGTAAATCTAGGAGGGCTGGTCCGTCCGGGGAGAGTGACCATGTGGTGCCAGGAACACGTGACACTAGGGCTGAACGTATCTCCCAGAACTGCATTCAGACGTGGTTGTCCGTAAAGGTTTTTTGCTCGGCCCGTAAGTGACACATAAGCCCCGTGCAATGCTTCGTGCCTGTAGGGTCAGGGTTAGGGCGATGCCTCGGGGAAATGCGTCGACTTCAGTTGATGGCATTCGGTGACATTTTTCACTTTAATGAGGTCTGTGGCCTCACGATCAGCATGTTCCCAGGTCGGCATCCTGGCTCTCCTATCGTCCCATAGGGATCAAGGACAATGTCCCCAGGAGCGTGACACATAACTGGACCCTGGGGATGGGTCTGGCATCCCCGTGACTTTCTGTGAGTCGATAATCAAAGGTTTTTTTTTTTAAGTCACAATTTGTAAAACTCCTTCAGAAAACAGTGACATTTCACGGTCTCTTTCGAGATCTCCATCTCCTTCGGAATCTCGAAACAATGTGTCGCTTCCGCAGACAGAGACCGCCCAGCGTGCGTCTTGGCCCGCGATTCAGCGGGATTTTGTGAGACGGGGAGCCAGGTTTACTGCGACAGGCAGCGAGTGGCCTGGCTTATTCGAAGTCAGGCTTAGGCATTTTCTAGAATCCGTAAAGAGAGTACAGTCACGGATGTGCACACACACACACACACACACACACACACACGGCAGAACGCCCACTTTATTCATTTACAGATCAGGAAAACACACAAGTAGCTCACCTACGTGTCATTATCAGACCCTGGAGCAGAAGGTACGATTTGTAAAACACGCTGTTTCCATGTCAAGCGACAAGGCCTCCAGGCTCTGGGGGCGTTTTCTTGTTCTGATGATGAGGATGCTGGTAATTAATGTCGTCCGCGGGTCCCAGGTGGGGACCGCCTCGTAAGCGCTCGGCTTCGATGCTGTGCCAGTTGACAGTCACCGTGCGACAGGGCCATGCGGCTTATATTCCGAGCGTGTGTTTACTGAGGCCTGTTGGTGTTTTTCTCCACACGCGTGTGGCCCCTAGAGGTATATGCTTCACACCTGGGAAGCACCTGTAAACCACACACCACCGCGCTTGATCTTGACCTCTGGGGGAGGGGTGAACGAGGGAACGAAAGCCAGAGAGACGAACTCAGATCCCTGGAGACCTCCCCTTCCTCGAGAGCTGAAGGAATCGAAAGCTCCTCGAGGATGACTTTACTTAGACCACCCCCCGCCTCCCGCCACACACACACCCGAAAGCCCCAGAGGAAGTGGTGGTCCCGGTAAACCGTCGGTGTGGTCCGTTAGGTCGGTCGGTCACACAGGGGACAGCTGTGGTGCTGAGCAGGCCCCAGTGTGGGCAGCGCTATGGGCTCTGCCAGCAGGACCAACCTCTACCTCTTGGCGTCTTAAAACGATAATCTCTGATGTCACTCGTGACTCTGCGGCCTGGCCATGTGGGTGGGGGTCAGCGGGGTGCTGCTTCCAGTATCAGCTGGGCTCACCCATGACTCAAAGGCCTGCTGCCCAGCGGGTGAGGAAGGGCTTTTTGATGACTCAGCTGGAACGGCTCTGGCTGGCGGCACGTGCAACGTCAGCCTCAGGCTGTGCATCCGGTGGCACAGGTGGGGAGCTCAGGAGCTCAGACACGTAGCCGTCACTTGTGCTACATCGATTCCCTTGGCCACGGCAAGTGACAATAGCCACCCAGGGGTGAGCGTGTGGATGCCCCCCGTCAGTGCGAGCAGCCACAAAGTGGCCCTGGAGAAGATCGTGCGCACGTGTGCAAACCATCTTCACGGCGTAGAACCGACCCTCCCCAAACACCCTGAGCCTGAGAACATCTGGAGGGGGCAGGGACGGCCACCAGGCAGCTCCCCCACGGCGACTGTGGTGGACTCGCCAGCCCGGACGCTCTTCTGGGTCGGCAGGATGAGTGTCGCTTTGCATTCCCCAGGTCTCTGCTCCCTTCTGCGTGGGGCCCATGCTCTCGGTGTAGGCATCGACCCCGCACGGAGGTGGAAGCTGGATCCGTATACGCTGCCGCCCTGGCTCTCGTCATGGACAAGGGGGCCTCAGCCAGCAGTTCTTCCTGCTGTGCACTGGATGAGTGTGTGTCTCCCCAGAACTGAACCCCCAATGGGATGCTGGTGTCGGCAGGTGAGGTTGGGCCGTGAGGGTGGAGCCCTCGCGAAGGGCATCAGTGTTCTGGGAAAGGAGACCCCACAGAGCTCCGTCAGCTCTCCCGCCCGGTGGGGACATGGCGCGCAGACGCCACCCATGAACCAGGAACGGGGTCCTCACAGAACCTGCTTTCGCCTTGATCTTGGACTTGAGGCATCCATGCGCTGCTAGACAGCGGGATGCGTGAGGACGGGGTTAGGGTAACCATGCGCTGCTAGACAGCGGGATGCGTGAGGACGGGGTTAGGGTAACGGATACAAACTGGCAGGTGCAGAACAGCCAAGTTCCTCCTCAGGAAGATAGTAACAATGTTGCGGTAACTCGTTCGCTGCCAGGTGGGGCGAGACTCCCAGGAGGGGTCACTTTGTAACTTGTGTACATGTCTAACCACTGTGCTGTAGGCCTGAAACTCACATGATACTGAAGGTCCACCGTGATTGATACATAAAAGAATGCCAGGAAAAACAAACCAAGTGCCCCGTGTGCGAAAAGGTGGGACAGGTCACCGCGGCTTAGGACACTGAGCTACACAGACATCGAACAGCTGTTCTGCCGCATTGTGCGTTTCAGGATACCCTGGGATGCCTGGGAGCGTTTAGGGTTGCTCCCCCATCCCCCAACCCCCCCATCCCCCCGTCCATCCACGGAGTCATTTGTTAGTGAATCTGGGACATTCTGCGGTGTCCTCAACAACCATGATCCTTTCCTGTGGTCTGGCACCCTTCGAAAGTGGCTTCCTCCCCCCAGATGGCAGCCCGCTCCAGGCTGGGTCCTGGGACTGCAGGAATCAGCTCAGTAGGCCAGGCAGGCACGACGTGGGACAGGGAAGGTAAAGGCCAGGCATCGATGCACCTTTTAAGAAACTTTTCAAAAGTGTCGCCTAACCGTTTCTGCGTACGTTAAGTTTATCGAACAGAACTTGTTTTTTTTTTCTTTTCTTTTCTTCCCCCACCCCCAACTGCAAGGGCGTCTGAGGGAATAGTGTTTTAGCTGGCATGGTGCCAACATCAATAAACTCAAAGTCTGTTTCTATGGAATAAGGGAGAAGGGAGATGGGGTGGACAATGAGGAGTCTCAAATATGCTACAGATGGACGAACAAATGTACAGATAAACAGACAGCTGAGTGAGCGGACGGATGGATGCATGGATGGACGGATGGTTGGATGCATACACAGAGGAAGGGATGGATAGATGGAACAGGATGTGTATGTAAATGTAGATGTAGACACTTATATACATTAATACCGTGTGTACTTTACAGGGAATATACCTTTTGTGTGTACACACACTCACACACAGACACACACTCACTCACACACGCACCCCTGACTGGCTTGCAGAGGATTCAAATAGACCAAAATCAAGAGAATTAAACAGTCAGAATGGAGGAGGTAGGCACGGCTCCCTCGGAGGCTGGGAGCCACCAAAGCTTATGCTGAAACAAACTTGCACAATGACCGTGTGGGTCTGTGGGAAATGGTCAGAGCTCGGTCGTGTCCTCGGGGTCAACCAGTGTCATGCACGGGAAGCCAGAAGCCTGGGTGACAACGGGCTCCAGCCCCTCCCCATGTGGCTCTTGGCCTCACCAGACGCCTCCTGTGGAGTCTGCACACAACCCAGGAGGCTTTTTCAATTAATTTTTATTGTGGACGTTAAAGCTTCTCGTCACCAAAGTGCCTGGAAATTACTGTGGACGTTTTCATTCTGAGCCAGGAAGGCGGCGCTTTTACAGAGGTGAAAGGCGTCTCGATGAATTCGGAAGTGGAGGCTTCAAAAGGCCTCTCCGTCTGGACGTAAATAAAGGCCCGCGAGGCCTGGCACTCAGAGACTGACACCCTCCGTGATGAGACGCTTCCTGCCCCCAGAATCTTCCGCACATCGAGGGAGGGGAGAGGCCGCCCTTGTCAGAGGCTGGAGGTTGGCCAGGTAGGGATGTCTCTCACAGGTGAGAGGCGTGACAGGCAGGAAGCCGGCGTTACCAGGAAGCGTGACGTTCAGTTCATCTATGCTTTGTTCTCAGGCGGGCCTACCTCAAGGTGCAAAGGGGGCTGCCGCAGCTCCAGCACCCCCTTGCTCTACAGGAAGCGCCCCTGAGGAGTCACATCCTGCACCCCTGGTCCTGCCGAAGGTTGCCCCGCCCCCCCACCCCTGTTGGTCCCCAGACGGTGGCCAGGAACAGGGGAGAAAGTTAAATGACAGAGTGACGGCTGTGCGGGGGAGGGGCGCAGACATGAGAGAGGGTGCTCGGGGCGGGCTGGGGTCCTCTCTGGCCAAACACAGGCTGCGGGCCTTAGCCTTGCACGTCCCGCCACCTGTGGCCAGGTGTGTGTGACCCAGGGGTTCACGATCCGGCCTGAGTGGCAGCATCAGGGCAGCTGGAGGGAGGGACGGGGAGGGGCCGTGACTCAGGCCGGCGGAGGGGAGGGGAGGGACGTGCTCGCAGGAGCCGGGGCCGGTCTGCAGGGCGGGGCTGTGACTCAGGGATGTTTCCCAGCCTGCGCTGCTGTTCCAGACCCTGCAGGAACACGGAGAGAATGTAAAGCTAATACCTTAATTGAAAAGCCAGCCTGGGGCACGGAAGGACAGCCACCCGGCAGGGTGGCCCGTGACCGTCCCCAGAGACCCGACTAGGCCACAGCAGCCTCGGATGGCAGAGGGGAGACACGTCCTGCCCCTCGGAGCCCCCACCCCGGCCGGGGCAGCTGCCGGCCCCTCCAAAGGCCTCCAGGCCGGGGTGGGAAGTAGCGGCGGGCTCGCTGCGCCCACACGCTCCGGGCTCTCTGGGTCCAGGCTGGGCCCTTGCGGGGGGCGGGGTGCGTGGGGAGGTAGCGGCCCCCACTTTCCCAAGCAGGTAGCCGATTTTGCTTTGCTGTTCTACGCCCTCTTGTTAGGAGGGGGTCCCGTTGGGTCGGTAGCGGGTGTGGAGCCGAGGGGCCCCACACTTTCCTGGGCGAGGGGCGGTTTTCACTCTGCCACCGAGGGAGACGCCACGCCGGGGAAGGGGGTTCCGGTGACAGGGAGGGGGCAGGGCGCCGTGGGGGGAGGCCCCCCTCACTTCTCCGAGCAGGGAGGGCATTTTATCTGCCTTGAGGTTCCCGCTGGGAGCGAGGAGGGAACCGCCCCGCACTTTCTCGGGGTGTGGTGGGGTGATCTCTTCTCCTACGTCCGCGTGGCCCCCGGGCCCGTCCCGCCCCAGACCCGCGCGCCGCACCCGGGGCCTCTCCGCGGCGCTGCAGGCGGGGCGAGCGCAGGCGGGGGAGAGGGCGACACCTCCCGCCCCCCCCAGCCCCGTCCCCCGGTCCCCGCCCCGCCCGCCCGCCCGGCTCCGCCCCCTGGGGGCCCGTCCCGCCGCCCCGCCCGCGCCCGCCACTCCGGGGACCGTCGCTGCGCTGCTGCGGGCGCACCATGGCGCGCGGGGCGGCCGTCGCGCTGCTGCTGCTGCTGCTGGGCCTGCTGAGCGCTCGGGCGCCCGCCCAGGGTGAGCGCGCGGCGCGGCCGCTGGGGCCCCGCGGGGCGGGCGGGGACCCCAGGGCGGGCGGGGCGCGCTGCGGGGCGGCGCGCACGGAGCGGGCGCGCTGGGGACGCGGTGCCCACGGGCTGCCAGCGGCCCGAGGAGGCGGCCGCGCGCTCCACTCCAACTTTCCTCCAGGCGCGAGGCGCCAGGGTCCCTTTCCACAATCGCCAGCTCTGAAAGTTGCGGGGGCCCGGGGGACAGCGGTGACATGCCATTCCTTCCCCCGGGGACAGTAGCCCGTCCCCGGGGTGGCGTCGGCTCCCCCCCTGCGCGGGCCCGCGGCGGGCGCGCTCCGTGGCGGGGCGCCTGGTGGCCTCTGCGGGCCACGCCCTGCGCCCCGGCCTAAATTTGGACGCGGCTCGGGCGCCCGACAGCCCGGGGCGGCGGGGGGAGGGGAGGAGAAAAAGTCGGAGGAAACTCGGAGCCGTGCAAACGAGCGACCCAAAGCTCGCCGCCTGCCTCGCGGGCGGGGACCAGAAACGTGTTCTCCGCAGATGGCCGCCGCGCCCCAGCAGATAACTCGGGGCACACGGAGGGGGCGCCGGGACCTGGCAGAGGCGCGGTGACCCGCGCTCCCCACGCTGGCGCGCAGCCAGGCGGGCGCGTCCCGCCTCTGCTCTTGTCTTTGTTCTTAGGAAGGGACCGTTGGCATCCCGCGGGGCGTGGCGCGGGACGGCCTCCTCCGGGCCACCTGGAACTTCTCGATGCGAAGGCCGCTCTCTCCGGCGCGGGCGGGCGGCTGCTGCGGGGGGCAGGAGGGGCGCGGGCGAGCTTCGGGGCTGGGCCAGCGGCGGACCGACTGCCCGGAAAATGAAGCCTGATGCATGGCGTGGAGCCGCTGGCCTGGGAGGGCTGCAGACGCGTTTCCGGATTTTTCAGCCTTTCTTTGCTAAACGTCCTTCTTTATGCTGGAGGCTCCTGCACAGCAAACTATTTCTTCGTAGGAGTGTGTTTGTGTGTGTGCGCGCGCGCGCGCGCGCACCGGGAAACCGCCTCCCCAAACCTTTCTGACTGATCCCTCCGCTAAGCCTGTGTTCATGCCTGGAAGAGCCCTACTGTGTGCTGAGCCCCAGGGAAGTGCCTCAGCAATGATTCTGATAGCCCAATATTTACCGTGTAAACAGGCAAATGGGACACAGGGCCACAAGGATGGGGGCAGCCACAAAATTCTGAAACTCAGGGGCTTCAGTTGGCCCGGACCCGTGAGGGCCGGTCTGGTCTGCGTTTTGAATGTCCCGTCCGGTTTGGGTGTGGCTGGCCCACCTGGGGATGCACCTTGGGCTGCGGGCAAACAAGTGAATTTGCATTCTTGAGAAGGAAAAAACCCCCAGGGCAGCGCTGTGCCTAGCAACCTCAAAACAGTTGCGGCGGTCAGGAAGCTGAAGCTGGTGTTGACAGCTGTTGGCCGCGAGGTGAGCCTGGGGGCGCAGAGCGTGGGGTGCGGGGCCCAAAACGGCACCAAGCGGCAGGAAAGACGGAGCTTAACAGACCTGGAGGCCCCTCCTCTGGTCCTCCAGGGACTGGGGACGGGAACGGCCTGTTCCCAAGATACAAATGGGAGTCACCAGGAGGAGCCTTTGGTTTCTGGGCGGTGGCGTTCGGGAGACACTTCCTTACAGAAGTAGGGTTCCTCTCCGTTCTCGGTGCAAAAGCTCTTTGAGGCAGCCGACAGGTCCGGTGGCTGCTCACAGCACTGGCCTGTGCCAGGGCCCTGTGTTTACAGGGTTTTTTTGCAGAGATTCCCGTGGGACCGCAAACGGGTGGGAGGAGGCGTCACGCGGGTGGAGACCAGGGCGCAGCTCAGCACCCGGGGTGCTCCGTGCTCGGGCCGTCCCCACCCACGAGGAATTCTCAGAACCCAGATGTGGAGGGTGGAAAGCGGTCGCTGCCGGCTGGCCCCGTGCGTGCCACACCCCTCCTCCGCTGACAACAATCGCACCCAGATCCGGACGGCGCTGGCCGTGGGGGGCCCCCCACGCCCGCATCACAAAAGCGGCTCTGTGCTGGGTCTGTGCTGTTTCAAAACTCCAGCGCCTACGTGAGCCCAGGTCTTCCGGCCGCCTCGAGGCCTCTGCCGTCCCCCCGGCCCCGCCGGCCGCTTCCCAGACAAGCATGGGCCTGGCCGGCCATCTCAGCCCTGCTCTGGCCTCTTCCCCGCGGGTGCCTGGCGGCCTGGCGGCCTGGCGGGGCCGACCCCGCGCCGCCCCTCCCATGTGATTGTCTCCGGTGAAAGTCCCCGGCGGCGCTGCCTGGCTCAGTGCTTCTACAGTTGTTTTCCGTTGCATCTCGAGATAGTCAAATACTTGATTTTTCAGGGGGACCGCTTTCTTCATCGAGGTCACGTGCTGCTTGCTTACTGTCACTTAGGAAGCAAGGCAGCGTGTAGACGCGCTTTAACCGGGTGCACAGTGAGCCGTCATGTCGGCATTTCGTGGAGGATCAACTGGATGTTTTTTTGTTTTTTTCCAATGGATGTTTTTTTTTTCCCCCCCGAAAAGACAAAGACTGAAGGGCCCCTGACGGCTTGGGACTCATTGCTGCTCAGGTTTTCCAGTCACGGTGGCCTGCCGTAGGGGAAGGCGTAACACGCTACTGTGACTTAGATACAGGATTGGAGGTGACATGGCCATGTCCTTGGGGGCCGGTCATCAGTTAGCACCCTGGTTCCCGTCGAATTGTTCAGCGAACTAGGTATTTGAGGGGTGCCTGACAGGGCGTCCAGGCCTCGTAGAGGCTGGATGGGACACATGCGGGCAGGTGACAGCTTCCTGCGTTCTTACGTGTCTGGTGCTAGCGATGGGCTCTCTGTCCCAAGTAAATCTGTAGACGCTGCCTGGGCCGATTTTCGCCATTGCTCGGTAGTGTCTGCTTCCAGACGGATCTGCAGACGTCCTTTTAGGGCAATGCTCTGCTTTGGGAAATATTTTCTGCAGACAGAGGGGGATTTTCCAAACCCCGGGGAATGACGCAAAACCAGAATGCCGCGCGCATCCCAGGCAGCCTAGCGAGACAGAGACCTCAGCCTTTTCTCGTGATGCACCTACGTGGATGCAACGCACCGAGATTTCAGAGAAGCTGATGTAAAAAGCTTCCTATAGCCAGAAAGAATTTCTGAAAGCAGACGGAGGGGAGGAGGGAGGGAACAGGGACTCCTTCGGAACGGAGACTGTTGTTTTCGATTTCACAGTTGGCTGTACACGTCTCTACAGGAAAGGGTCCCCACCACCATCACGCACATTCCCGTGGCAGTCACGCTGAGGACCGTTTCGGTCTAGCCTGGTCCTCCTGGGATCAGCGCCCGGCCATGCAGGGCGCACGGACTGCGGGTCCCAGCGGATGCCACCAGTCTGGTTTTGAATTTCGTGTCAGTGTGGCAGACAGTGCCGGGGGAGCGCGCAAGACGGGGTGCTGTTGGTTTGTCCGTGCGCTCTCTGGGCTGAAGGGTGCTCACTGCGCTACGCTGCCGTTCGTGGCCGATGGAACCGATGGAACCGTCCGCATCTCCCGCCAGCCCTGTGCGGGGCTCGCTCCTCTCGAATTTCCTGCTCTTATTTTTCGCTGAGCTCTTCGTACCCCGGTTTAGGGTGAGCACCGATTGGGCGTGTTTCGGCTTTGTGTCGGAATGACTCATCGTGGCTGCCGTCCATCCCTCGGGGTGGCCTCGCTCGTCATATCATTTTTAAAAAGCCCTTAAACAGGAAACCAGAGACTTCCTTTTTCCTTCTCTGAGAGTGAGAGGCAAGCCCTCCCACCAGGAGCTTTTCAAATGGCGGCTCGGGACCGACCGGGGGCTGCGAATTGACCGCAGGGTCAGCAGCGTGGAAGAGCAGACAAGGGAACAGATCGCAGTGTGAACACCACGGGGGGGCTGCGCACGCGCCTCGCTCAGGAGGCTGCCGTGGGGCGTTCGTCCCTGTTCCCCCTGCGTAAAGTGAGCTGTGATTTAAACGCGTTTGTGCCCGGGGATGACCCCACACAAATCCCCTGCACACCTCAACCCCTTTCAATGAGGTCGCTTTCTGCAGGCGGGCCGTTGGGGTAGAATCCCTCTGTTTTTGGAGATGTGCCTTCAGGTTGCAGGTGATCAGCGCCTTTTGAAAGAGCAAAGTAATTGCTCCAAGGCATGGTGCATTGCGGGACAATGTGGCCTGTATTCTGGTTCTGCTATTCATTGCCAAGGCCTCTCGGTCATTGACTCCTTTTTCCTTCTGGAAGGATTTGGGGAAAATGCATGCCTTTCTGCCGGAACAGAGTGGATGCAAGTGACCCATGGACAGAACTAGAAAGGGCTTATGTTGTCTTGGAGCAAGTGCACTTGGAGGCATATAGGTTTTGGAAATATCGCAAGAAGTCGGCTGCGTGAGCTCTCGGCTCTCACAGAAGGGCGTGCGTTCAGGTCTGAACCTGCGTGAAAATGATGCTTTTTTCCACGAATTCAGTGTGAAGTAGACGTCACCATGCGACGGGGTACGGCGTAGGATCCAGCGAGGAGAATTGTTAGGGGTTTGGTGCAGCTCAGTGCTGGGTTCCCGGAAGAAGAAAGGGTTCGTCTGGGTCTCAGAGCGAGGACGGATGGTGACGAACAGCAGAGTCACAGGGATGGGGGCTGTGTGGAAGGTGAGGGTGGGGCCCGTCCCTGCTAAGGAACTTACTTAAGGCCCACGGCATGGTTGGAGTGAGGTGGCACCCAGTGCGCGTGATAG
>NW_024343048.1:0-8839 GCF_902729225.1 Pteropus medius | reverse complement strand
CTACGCTGTCTGTGGGTGGCTGTGAACCCTGCAAGAGGATACAGAGACGAATGAGACGTAGTTTGTACCTCTAGGAGCTCAAAGTGTCACTGAGTGCTCCTCCAACTTCGGTACCCCAGTACCCGCAGATGACCGAGCATCGCCCACAGAGCCCCAAGGCCCCGGGAGGGCTGTGCATTTGCCGCAAGTGAGCCTTTTCGGAAGTCTGCGATTCTGGCTCAAAATGGACGTCACCAGAGAGCTTTTTGCCAAAGCTACCATATACATATATATGCATATATATGTTCATCTATATGCATATATATGTATATGGTGGATTTTCGAAGGAAACCTGCCTGGACCCTGCTCTACCACAGAAGACAGGCCGCTCCTCGCACCTCCACCTCCCCGCAGTGTGGACACCGGGTGTTCCAGAGCCACAATTCAGCATGATCTCTTCATCCCAGAGGCCCCGGGGCTCCTTCCTAAGGCCTCGGCTCCTTCCCGCTTTCCGCAGTGGAAATCAGACTTCAGGACGGAAGCAGACACCTTCCTCGCCCTCACCTTTCTGCCTGGGATGGTCGTGATGGTCCCCGTGGACGCATTCAAAATGAAGAAATGAAAGGCTCAGAGAGCTGATCGCAAAGCTCCTAAGGCACGGAGGCCAAATTCAGACCCACAGCTGTCTGCAGTGTCTCCCAGCTGACCTCTTTCAAGCGGGTGACGGTCCCCACGGACGGAGGGGCCAAAGCATCCCTGGCTACGCTGTCTGTGGGTGGCCGTGAACCCTGCAAGAGGATACAGAGACGAATGAGACGTACTTTGTACCTCTAGGAGCTCAAAGTGTCAGTGAGTGCTCCTCCAACTTCGCTACCCAGTACCCGCAGATGACCGAGCATCGCCCACAGAGCCCCAAGGCCCCGGGAGGGCTGTGCATTTTCCGCAAGTGAGCCTTTTCTCGGAAGTCTGCGATTCTGGCTCGAAATGGACGTCACCAGAGAGCTTTTTGCCAAAGCTACCATATACATGTATATGCATATATATGTTCATCTATATGCATATATATGTATATGGTGGATTTTCGAAGGAAAGCTGCGTGGACCCCTGCTCTACCACAGAAGACAGGCCGCTCCTCGCACCTCCACCTCCCCGCAGTGTGGACACCGGGCGTTCCAGAGCCACAATTCAGCATGATCTCTTTTCATCCCAGAGGCCCTGGGGCTCCTTCCTAAGGCCTCGCCTCCTTCCCGCTTTCCGCAGTGGAAATCAGACTTCAGGACGGAAGCAGACACCTCCCTCGCCCTCACCTTTCTGCCTGGGATGGTCGTGATGGTCCCCGTGGACGCATTCAAAATGAAGAAATGAAAGGCTCAGAGAGCTGATCGCAAAGCTCCTAAGGCACGGAGGCCGAATTCAGACCCACAGCTGTCTGCAGTGTCTCCCAGCTGACCTCTTTCCAGCGGGTGACGGCCCCCATGGACGGAGGGGCCAAAGCATCCCTGGCTACGCTGTCTGTGGGTGGCCCTGAACCCTGCAAGAGGATACAGAGACGAATGAGACGTACTTTGTACCTCTAGGAGCTCAAAGTGTCAGTGAGTGCTCCTCCAACTTCGCTACCCCAGTACCCGCAGATGACCGAGCATCGCCCACAGAGCCCCAAGGCCCCGGGAGGGCTGTGCATTTGCCGCAAGTGAGCCTTTTCTCGGAAGTCTGCGATTCTGGCTCGAAATGGACGTCACCAGAGAGCTTTTTGCCAAAGCTACCATATACATATATATGCATATATATGTTCATCTATATGCATATATATGTATATGGTGGATTTTCGAAGGAAACCTGCGTGGACCCCTGGTCTACCACAGAAGACAGGCCGCTCCTAGCACCTCCACCTCCCCGCAGTGTGGACACCGGGCGTTCCAGAGCCACAATTCAGCATGATCTCTTTTCATCCCAGAGGCCCCGGGGCTCCTTCCTAAGGCCTCGGCTCCTTCCCGCTTTCCGCAGTGGAAATCAGACTTCAGGACGGAAGCAGACACCTCCCTCGCCCTCACCTTTCTGCCTGGGATGGTCGTGATGGTCCCCGTGGACGCATTCAAAATGAAGAAATGAAAGGCTCAGAGAGCTGATCGCAAAGCTCCTAAGGCACGGAGGCCGAATTCAGACCCACAGCTGTCTGCAGTGTCTCCAGCTGACCTCTTTCCAGCGGGTGACGGCCCCCATGGACGGAGGGGCCAAAGCATCCCTGGCTACGCTGTCTGTGGGTGGCCGTGAACCCTGCAAGAGGATACAGAGACGAATGAGACGTAGTTTGTACCTCTAGGAGCTCAAAGTGTCAGTGAGTGCTCCTCCAACTTCGCTACCCCAGTACCCGCAGATGACCGAGCATCGCCCACAGAGCCCCAAGGCCCCGGGAGGGCTGTGCATTTGCCGCAAGTGAGCCTTTTCTCGGAAGTCTGCGATTCTGGCTCGAAATGGACGTCACCAGAGAGCTTTTTGCCAAAGCTACCATATACATATATATGCATATATATGTTCATCTATATGCATATATACGTATATGGTGGATTTTCGAAGGAAACCTGCCTGGACCCCTGCTCTACCACAGAAGACAGGCCGCTCCTCGCACCCACCTCCCCGCAGTGTGGACACCGGGCGTTCCAGAGCCACAATTCAGCATGATCTCTTTTCATCCCAGAGGCCCCGGGGCTCCTTCCTAAGGCCTCGGCTCCTTCCCGCTTTCCGCAGTGGAAATCAGACTTCAGGACGGAAGCAGACACCTCCCTCGCCCTCACCTTCTGCCTGGGATGGTCGTGATGGTCCCCGTGGACGCCTTCAAAATGAAGAAATGAAAGGCTCAGAGAGCTGATCGCAAAGCTCCTAAGGCACGGAGGCCGACCAGACCCACAGCTGTCTGCAGTGTTCCCAGCTGATTCCTTTCCAGCTGCAGACGGCCCCCATGGACGGAGGGGCCAGCATCCCTGGCTACGCTGTCTGTGGGTGGCCCTGAACCCTGCAAGAGCATACAGAGACGAATGAGACGTAGTTTGGACCTCTAGGAGCTCAAAGTGCCAGTGAGTGCTCCTCCAACTTCGGTACCCCAGTCCCCGCAGATGACCGAGCATCGCCCACAGAGCCCCAAGGCCCCGAGAGGGCTGTGCATTTGCCGCAAGTGAGCCTTTTCTCGGAAGTCTGCGATTCTCGCTCAAAATGGACGTCACCAGAGAGCTTTTTGTCAAAGCTACCATATACATATATATGCATATATGTGTTCATCTATATGCATATATATGTATATGGTGGATTTTCTAAGGAAACCTGCGTGGACCCCTGGTCTACCACAGAAGACAGGCCGCTCCTAGCACCTCCACCTCCCCGCAGTGGGGACACCGGGCGTTCCAGAGCCACAATTCAGCATGATCTCTTTTCATCCCAGAGGCCCCGGGGCTCTTCCTAAGGCCTCGGCTCCTTCCCGCTTTCCGCAGTGGAAATCAGACTTCAGGACGGAAGCAGACACCTCCCTCTCCCTCACCTTTCTGCCTGGGATGGTCGTAATGGTCCCCGTGGACGCATTCAAAATGAAGAAACGAAAGGCTCAAAGAGCTGATCGCAAAGCTCCTAAGGCACGGAGGCCTAATTCAGACCCACAGCTGTCTGCAGTGTCTCCCAACTGAACTCTTTCCAGCGGGTGACGGCCGCCATGGTCGGAGGGGCCAAAGCATCCCCGGGTACGCTGTCTGTGGGCGGCCCTGACCCGTGCAAGAGGATGCAGAGACGAATGACACGTAGTTTGTACCTCTAGGAGCTCAAATTGTCAGTGAGTGCTCCTCCAACTTCGCCACCCCAGGACCCGCAGATGACCGGGCATGGCCCACAGAGCCCCAAGGCCCCGGGAGGGCTGTGCATTTGCCGCAAGTGAGCCTTTTTCGGAAGTCTGCGATTCTGGCTCGAAATGGACGTCACCAGAGAGCTTTTTGCCAAAGCTACCATATACATATATATGCATATATATGTTCATCTATATGCATATATATGTATATGGTGGATTTTCGAAGGAAACCTGCCTGACCCCTGCTCTACCACAGAAGACAGGCCGCTCCTCGCACCTCCACCTCCCCGCAGTGTGGACACCGGGCGTTCCAGAGCCACAATTCAGCATGATCTCTTTTCATCCCAGAGGCCCCGGGGCTCCTTCCTAAGGCCTCGGCTCCTTCCCGCTTTCCGCAGTGGAAATCAGACTTCAGGACGGAAGCAGACACCTCCCTCGCCCTCACCTTTCTGCCTGGATGGTCGTGATGGTCCCCGTGGACGCATTCAAAATGAAGAAATGAAAGGCTCAGAGAGCTGATCGCAAAGCTCCTAAGGCACGGAGGCCGAATTCAGACCCACAGCTGTCTGCAGTGTCTCCCAGCTGACCTCTTTCCAGCGGGTGACGGCCCCCATGGACGGAGGGGACAAAGCATCCCTGGCTACGCTGTGTGTGGGTGGCCGTGAACCCTGCAAGAGGATA
Source organism: Pteropus medius (assembly GCF_902729225.1). Lineage (NCBI taxonomy): Eukaryota > Metazoa > Chordata > Mammalia > Chiroptera > Pteropodidae > Pteropus > Pteropus medius. The sequence goes on along the minus strand of NW_024343048.1, from coordinate 4,353 downwards.
CAGAGACGAATGAGACGTAGTTTGTACCTCTAGGAGCTCAAAGTGTCAGTGAGTGCTCTTCCAACTTCGCTACCCCAGTACCCGCAGATGACCGAGCATCGCCCACAGAGCCCCAAGGCCCCGGGAGGGCTGTGCATTTGCCGCAAGTGAGCCTTTTCTCGGAAGTCTGCGATTCGGCTCGAAATGGACGTCACCAGAGAGCTTTTTGCCAAAGCTACCATATACATATATATGCATATATATGTTCATCTATATGCATATATATGTATATGGTGGATTTTCGAAGGAAACCTGCGTGGACCCCTGGTCTACCACAGAAGACAGGCCGCTCCTAGCACCTCCACCTCCCGCGGAGTGTGGACACTGGGCGATACAGAGCCACAATTCAGCATGATCTCTTTTCATCCCAGAGGCCCCGGGGCTCCTTCCTAAGGCCTCGGCTCCTTCCCGCTTTCCGCAGTGGAAATCAGACTTCAGGACGGAAGCAGACACCTCCTCGCCCTCACCTTTCTGCCTGGGATGGTCGTGATGGTCCCCGTGGACGCATTCAAAATGAAGAAATAAAAGGCTCAGAGAGCTGATCGCAAAGCTCCTAAGGCACGGAGGCCGAATTCAGACCCACAGCTGTCTGCAGTATCTCCCAGCTGACCTCTTTCCAGCGGGTGACGGCCCCCATGGACGGAGGGACCAAAGCATCCCTGGCTACGCTGTCTGTGGGTGGCCGTGAACCCTGCAAGAGGATACAGAGACGAATGAGACGTAGTTTGGACCTCTAGGAACTCAAAGTGTCAGTGAGCGCTCCTCCAACTTCGCTACCCCAGTACCCGCAGATGACCGAGCATCGCCCACAGAGCCCCAAGGCCCCGGGAGGGCTGTGCATTTGCCGCAAGTGAGCCTTTTCTCGGAAGTCTGCGATTCTGGCTCGAAATGGACGTCACCAGAGAGCTTTTGCCAAAGCTACCATATACATATATATGCATATATATGTTCATCTATATGCATATATATGTATATGGTGGATTTTCGAAGGAAACCTGCGTGGACCCTGCTCTACCACAGAAGACAGGCCGCTCCTCGCACCTCCACCTCCCCGCAGTGTGGACACCGGGCGTTCCAGAGCCACAATTCAGCATGATCTCTTTCATCCCAGAGGCCCCGGGGCTCCTTCCTAAGGCCTCGGCTCCTTCCCGCTTTCCGCAGTGGAAATCAGACTTCAGGACGGAAGCAGACACCTCCCTCTCCCTCACCTTTCTGCCTGGGATGGTCGTAATGGTCCCCGTGGACACATTCAAAATGAAGAAATGAAAGGCTCAAAGAGCTGATCGCAAAGCTCCTAAGGCACGGAGGCCGAATTCAGACCCACAGCTGTCTGCAGTGTCTCCCAGCTGACCTCTTTCCAGCGGGTGACGGCCCCCATGGACAGAGGGGCCAAAGCATCCCTGGCTACGCTGTCTGTGGGTGGCCGTGAACCCTGCAAGAGGATACAGAGACATATGAGACGTGGTTTGTACCTCTAGGAGCTCAAAGTGTCAGTGAGTGCTCCTCAAACTTCGCTACCCCAGTACCCGCAGATGACCGAGCATCGCCCACAGAGCCCCAAGGCCCCGGGAGGGCTGTGCATTTGCCGCAAGTGAGCCTTTTCTCGGAAGTCTTCGATTCTGGCTCGAAATGGACGTCACCAGAGAGCTTTTTGCCAAAGCTACCATATACATATATATGCATATATATGTTCATCTATATCCATATATATGTATATGGTGGATTTTCGAAGGAAACCTGCCTGGACCCCTGCTCTACCACAGAAGACAGGCCGCTCCTCGCACCTCCACCTCCCCGCAGTGTGGACACCGAGCGTTCCAGAGCCACAATTCAGCATGATCTCTTTTCATCCCAGAGGCCCCGGGGCTCCTTCCTAAGGCCTCGGCTCCTTCCCGCTTTCCGCAGTGGAAATCAGACTTCAGGACGGAAGCAGACACCTCCATCGCCCTCACCTTTCTGCCTGGGATGGTCGTAATGGTCCCCGTGGACGCATTCAAAATGAAGAATGAAAGGCTCAGAGAGCTGATCGCAAAGCTCCTAAGGTACGGAGGCCGAATTCAGACCCACAGCTGTCTGCAGTGCCTCCCAACTGAAGTCTTCCCACCGGGTGACGGCTGCCATGGACGGAGGGGCCAAAGCATCCCTGGGTACGCTGTCTGTGGGTGGCCCTGAACCCTGCAAGAGGATACAGAGACGACTGAGACGTAGTTTGTACCCCTAGGAGCTCAAAGTGTCAGTGAGTGCTCCTCCAACTTCGGTACCCCAGTACAAGCAGATGACCGAGCATCGCCCACAGAGCCCAAGGCCCCGGGAGCGCTGTGCATTGGCCGCAAGTGAGCCTTTTCTCGGAAGTCTGCGATTCTGGCTCAAAATGCCCGTCTGTAGAGTGCTTTTTGCCAGAGCTCCCCTAGATATATCTATATCTATATCTTTATGTGTATCTATAGATATCTCTATATCTATCTATCTATCCATCTATCTATCTAACTATCTATCTATCTATCTATCTATCTATCTATCTATCTATGTATCTATGGATTTCTCTCTCTCTTTCTATATATATATTTATATATATATGGTGATTTTTATAACAAAAGGCTGTGTTTTCCTTAGACATTTGAGATCAGACAGGCCGCTCCTAGCACCTCCACCTCCCCGCAGTGTGGACACCGGGCGTTCCAGAGCCACAATTCAGCATGATCTCTTTTCATCCCAGAGGCCCCGGGGCTCCTTCCTAAGGCCTCGGCTCCTTCCCGCTTTCCGCAGTGGAAATCAGACTTCAGGACGGAAGCAGACACCTCCCTCGCCCTCACCTTTCTGCCTGGGATGGTCGTAATGGTCCCCGTGGACGCATTCAAAATGAAGAAATGAAAGGCTCAGAGAGCTGATCGCAAAGCTCCTAAGGCACGGAGGCCGAATTCAGACCCACAGCTGTCTGCGGTGTCTCCCAGCTGACCTCTTTCCAGCGGGTGACGGCCCCCATGGACGGAGGGGCCAAAGCATCCCTGGCTACGCTGTCTGTGGTGGCCGTGAACCCTGCAAGAGGATACAGAGACGAATGAGACGTAGTTTGTACCTCTAGGAGCTCAAAGTGTCAGTGAGTGCTCCTCCAACTTCGCTACCCCAGTACCCGCAGATGACCGAGCATCGCCCACAGAGCCCCAAGGCCCCGGGAGGGCTGTGCATTTGCCGCAAGTGAGCCTTTTCTCGGAAGTCTGCGTTCTGGCTCGAAATGGACGTCACCAGAGAGCTTTTTGCCAAAGCTACCATATATATGTATATATGCATATATATATTCATATATATGTATATGGTGGATTTTCGAAGGAAACCTGCGTGGTCCCCTGGTCTACCACAGAAGACAGACCGCTCCTTGCACCTCCACCTCCCCGCAGTGTGGACACCGGGCGTTCCAGAGCCACAATTCAGCATGATCTCTTTTTATCCCGGAGGCCCCGGGGCTCCTTCCTCAGGCCTCGGCTCCTTCCCGCTTTCCCCAGTGGAAATCAGACTTCAGGACGGAAGCAGACACCTCCCTCTCCCTCACCTTTCAGCCTGGAGGCTGCTGTCGCAGATGGTCCTCGTGGACACGCATTCAAATGAAGAATTTGTGCTGTGCTCAGAGAGAGCTGACGCAAGTAGTTTTCTGGCACGGGAGGCCGATGAATTCGCATCCACAGCTGTCTGCAGTGCCTCCTCACTGAAGTCTTTCCCACTGCAAGACGCCCCGCCATGGACCTGAGGGCCAAAAGCACTTCCTGGGAGCGGCTGCTGTTCGTGGTGGCCCCTGACCCTGCAAGAGGACAGCATAGAGATTTATGAAGGTTTAGCCCCTTAGGGAGCTCAAAGTGGTCAGTGAGTGCTCCAACTGGTACAAGTGAAAGATGCAGAAAGCACGCCCACAGAGCCCAAGGCCCTCGAGCCGCCGGGTGTGGCTGGCCGCAGAGCCTTTTCGGGTTCTGCGATTCCAGGCTCCAAAAAACGCCCTCAAACAAGCCCAGAGTGCTTGATATATTTGCCTATATTTTATGTGTAATATAGATATTTTGCTTACTCTGGCTTGGCTCCATTTGGCTTCATTTACTAGTCGGCTGCTATTCATTTGGCTTCCGTATTTGGCCTGTTTATGGCTTATGGATATATATAGCAGGTGGTGATGGCGGTCAAAGCAAGCTTGGAGAATAAGCTTTTGGGGCACGCCTCTACTTCTCGTATAACATGCCTCCAGAGCCACAATTCAGAATGATTCCTCATCCCAGAAATTCCTGCTCCTTCCTATGCTCGGCTCTTCCTGCCCAGTGGAAATCAGACTTC
>NW_024343047.1:0-6501 GCF_902729225.1 Pteropus medius | reverse complement strand
TTTCTCGGAAGTCTGCGATTCTGGCTCAAAATGGACGTCACCAGAGAGCTTTTTGCCAAAGCTACCATATACATATATATGCATATATATGTTCATCTATATGCATATATGTATATGGTGGATTTTCGAAGGAAACCTGCGTGGACACCTGCTCTACCACAGAAGACAGGCCGCTCCTCGCACCTCCACCTCCCGGCAGTGTGGACACCGGGCGTTCCAGAGCCACAATTCAGCATGATCTCTTTTCATCCCAGAGGCCCCGGGGCTCCTTCCTAAGGCCTCGGCTCCTTCCCGCTTTCCGCAGTGGAAATCAGACTTCAGGACGGAAGCAGACACCTCCCTCTCCTCACCTTTCTGCCTGGGATGGTCGTAATGGTCCCCGTGGACGCATTCAAAATGAAGAAATGAAAGGCTCAAAGAGCTGATCGCAAAGCTCCTAAGGCACGGAGGCTGAATTCAGACCCACAGCTGTCTGCAGTGTCTCCCAACTGCACTCTTTCCAGCGGGTGACGGCCGCCATGGACGCAGGGGCCAAGCATCCCTGGGTACGCTGTCTGTGGGTGGCCCTGAACCCTGCAAGAGCATACAGAGACGAATGAGACGTAGTTTGTACCTCTAGGAGCTCAAAGTGTCAGTGAGTGCTCCTCCAACTTCGGTACCCCAGTACAAGCAGATGACCGAGCATCGCCCACAGAGCCCAAGGCCCCGGGAGGGCTGTGCATTGGCCGCAAGTGAGCCTTTTCTCGGAAGTCTGCGATTCTGGCTCCAAATACACGTCTGTAGAGTGCTTTGTGCCAGAGCTCCCCTAGATATATCTATATCTATATCTTTATCTGTATCTATAGATATCTCTATATCTATCTATCTATCCATCTATCTATCTAACTATCTATCTATCTATCTCTCTATCTATCTATCTATCTATCTATCTATCTATGTATCTATGGATTTCTCTCTCTCTTTCTATATATATATTTATATATATATGGTGATTTTATAACAAAAGGCTGTGTTTTCCTTAGACATTTGAGATCAGACAGGCCGCTCCTAGCACCTCCACCTCCCCGCAGTGTGGACACCGGGCGTTCCAGAGCCACAATTCAGCATGATCTCTTTTCATCCCAGAGGCCCCGGGGCTCTTTCCTCAGGCACGGCTCCTTCCAGCTTTCCGCAGTGGAAATCAGACTTCAGGACGGAAGCAGACACCTCCCTCTCCCTCACCTTTCTGCCTGGGATGGTCGTAATGGTCCCCGTGGACGCATTCAAAGTGAAGAAATGAAAGGCTCAGAGAGCTGATCGCAAAGCTCCTGAGGCACGGAGGCCGAATTCAGACCCACAGCTGTCTGCAGTGTCTCCCAACTGACCTCTTTCCCGCGGGGGACGGCCGCCATGGACGGAGGGGCCAAAGCATCCCTGGGTACGCTGTCTGTGGGTGGCCCTGAACCCTGCAAGAGCATACAGAGACGAATGAGACGTGGTTTGTACCTCTAGGAGCTCAAAGTGTCAGTGAGTGCTCCTCCAACTTCGGTACCCCAGTACCCGCAGATGACCGAGCATCGCCCACAGAGCCCCACGGCCCCGGGAGGGCTGTGCATTTGCCGCAAGTCAGCCTTTTCTCGGAAGTCTGCGATTCTGGCTCGAAATGGACGTCACCAGAGAGCTTTTTGCCAAAGCTACCATATACATATATATGCATATATATGTTCATCTATATGCATATATATGTATATGGTGGATTTTCAAAGGAAACCTGCGTGGACACCTGGTCTACCACAGAAGACAGACCGCTCCTAGCACCTCCACCTCCCCGCAGTGGGGACACCGGGCGTTCCAGAGCCACAATTCCACATGATCTCTTTTCATCCCAGAGGCCCCGGGGCTCCTTCCTAAGGCCTCGGCTCCTTCCCGCTTTCCGCAGTGGAAATCAGACTTCAAGACGGAAGCAGACACCTCCCTCTCCCTCACCTTTCTGCCTGGGATGGTCGTAATGGTCCCCGTGGACGCATTCAAAATGAAGAAATGAAAGGCTCAGAGAGCTGATCGCAAAGCTCCTGAGGCACGGAGGCCGAATTCAGACCCACAGCTGTCTGCAGTGTCTCCCAACTGACCTCTTTCCAGCGGGGACGGCCGCCATGGACGGAGGGGCCAAAGCATCCCTGGCTACGCTGTCTGTGGGTGGCCCTGAACCCTGCAAGAGGATACAGAGACGAATGAGACGTAGTTTGTACCTCTAGAGCTCAAAGTGTCAGTGAGTGCTCCTCCAACTTCGGTACCCCAGGACCCGCAGATGACCGAGCATCGCCCACAGAGCCCCAAGGCCCCGGGAGGGCTGTGCATTTGCCGCAGGTCAGCCTTTTCTAGGAAGTCTGAGATTCTGGCTCGAAATGGACGTCACCAGAGAGCTTTTTGCCAAAGCTACCATATACATATATATGCATATATATGTTCATCTATATGCATATATATGTATATGGTGGATTTTCGAAGGAAACCTGCGTGGACCCCTGCTCTACCACAGGAGACAGGCCGCTCCTCGCACCTCCACCTCCCCGCAGTGTGGACACGGGCGTTCCAGAGCCACAATTCAGCATGATCTCTTTTCATCCCAGAGGCCCCGGGGCTCCTTCCTAAGGCCTCGGCTCCTTCCCGCTTTCCGCAGTGGAAATCAGACTTCAGACGGAAGCAGACACCTCCCTCTCCCTCACCTTTCTGCCTGGGATGGTCGTAATGGTCCCCGTGGACGCATTCAAAATGAAGAAATGAAAGGCTCAGAGAGCTGATCGCAAAGCTCCTGAGGCACGGAGGCCTAATTCAGACCCACAGCTGTCTGCAGTGTCTCCCAACTGACCTCTTTCCAGCGGGGGACGGCCGCCATGGACGGAGGGGCCAAAGCATCCCTGGGTACGCTGTCTGTGGGTGGCCCTGAAACCTGCAAGAGGATACAGAGACGAATGAGACGTAGTTTGTACCTCTAGAGCTCAAAGTGTCAGTGAGTGCTCCTCCAACTTCGGGTACCCCAGGACCAAGATGACCGAGCATCGCCCACAGAGCCCCAAGGCCCCGGGAGGGCTGTGCATTTGCCACAAGTGAGCCTTTTCTCGGAAGTCTGCGATTCTGGCTCAAATGGACGTCACCAGAGAGCTTTTTGCCAAAGCTAACATATACATATATATGCATATATATGTTCATCTATATGCATATATATGTATATGGTGGATTTTCGAAGGAAACCTGCGTGGACCCCTGGTCTACCACAGAAGACTGGCCGCTCCTAGCATCTCCACCTCCCCGCAGTGGGGACACCGGGCGTTCCAGAGCCACAATTCCACATGATCTCTTTTCATCCCAGAGGCCCCGGGGCTCCTTCCTAAGGCCTCGGCTCCTTCCGCTTTCCGCAGTGGAAATCAGACTTCAGGACGGAAGCAGACACCTCCCTCTCCCTCACCTTTCTGCCTGGGATGGTCGTAATGGTCCCCGTGGACGCATTCAAAATGAAGAAATGAAAGGCTCAGAGCTGATCGCAAAGCTCCTGAGGCACGGAGGCCGAATTCAGACCCACAGCTGTCTGCAGTGTCTCCCAACTGACCTCTTTCCAGCGGGGGACGGCGGCCATGGACGGAGGGGCCAAAGCATCCCTGGCTACGCTGTCTGTGGGTGGCCCTGAACCCTGCAAGAGGATACAGAGACGAATGAGACGTAGTTTGTACGTCTAGGAGCTCAAAGTGTCAGTGAGTGCTCCTCCAACTTCGCTACCCCAGTACCCGCAGATGACCGAGCATCGCCCACAGAGCCCCAAGGCCCCGGGAGGGCTGTGCATTTGCCGCAAGTGAGCCTTTTCTCGGAAGTCTGCGATTCTGGCTCGAAATGGACGTCACCAGAGAGCTTTTTGCCAAAGCTACCATATACATATATATGCATATATGTTCATCTATATGCATATATATGTATATGGTGGATTTTCGAAGGAAACCTGCCTGGACCCCTGCTCTACCACAGAAGACAGGCCACTCCTCGCACCTCCACCTCCCCGCAGTGTGGACACCGGGCGTTCCAGAGCCACAATTCAGCATGATCTCTTTTCATCCCAGAGGCCCCGGGGCTCCTTCCTAAGCCTCGGCTCCTTCCCGCTTTCCGCAGTGGAAATCAGACTTCAGGACGGAAGCAGACACCTCCCTCTCCCTCACCTTTCTGCCTGGGATGGTCGCGATGGTCCCCGTGGATGCATTCAAAATGAAGAAATGAAAGGCTCAGAGAGCTGATCGCAAAGCTCCTAAGGCACGGAGGCCGCATTCAGACCCACAGCTGTCTGCAGTGTCTCCCAGCTGACCTCTTTCCAGCGGGTGACGGCCCCCATGGACGGAGGGGCCAAAGCATCCCTGGCTACGCTGTCTGTGGGTCGCCCTGAACCCTGCAAGAGGATACAGAGACGAATGAGACGTAGTTTGTACCTCTAGGAGCTCAAAGTGTCAGTGAGTGCTCCTCCAACTTCGGTACCCCAGTACAAGCAGATGACCGAGCATCGCCCACAGAGCCCAAGGCCCCGGGAGCGCTGTGCATTGGCCGCAAGTGAGCCTTTTCTCGGAAGTCTGTGATTCTGGCTCCAAATGCACGTCTGTAGAGTGCTTTTTGCCAGAGCTCCCCTAGATATATCTATATCTATATCTTTATCTGTATCTATAGATATCTCTATATCTATCTATCTATCGATCTATCTATCTATCTATCTATCTATCTATGTAAATATGGATTTCTCTCACTCTTTCTATATATATATTTATATATATATATGGTGATTTTTATAACAAAAGGCTGTGTTTTCCTTAGACATTTGAGATCAGACAGGCCGGTCCTAGCAGCTCCACCTCCCCGCAGTGTGGACACCGGGCGTTCCAGAGCCACAATTCCGCATGATCTCTTTTCATCCCAGAGGCCCCGGGGCTCCTACCTAAGGCCTCGGCTCCTTCCCGCTTTCCGCAGTGGAAATCAGACTTCAGGACGGAAGCAGACACCTCCCTCGCCCTCACCTTCTGCCTGGGATGGTCGTGATGGTCCCCGTGGACGCATTCAAAATGAAGAAATGAAAGGCTCAGAGAGCTGATCGCAAAGCTCCTAAGGCACGGAGGCCGAATTCAGACCCACAGCTGTCTGCAGTGTCTCCCAACTGAACTCTTTCCAGCGGGTGACGGCCGCCATGGACGCAGGGGCCAAAGCATCCCTGGGTACGCTGTCTGTGGGTGGCCCTGAACCTGCAAGAGGATACAGAGACGAATGAGACGTAGTTTGTACCTCTAGGAGCTCAAAGTGTCAGTGAGTGCTCCTCCAACTTCGGTACCCCAGGACCCGCAGATGACCGAGCATCGCCTACAGAGCCCCAAGGCCCGGGGAGGGCTGTGCATTTGCCGCAAGTCAGCCTTTTCTAGGAAGTCTGCGATTCTGGCTCGAAATGGACGTCACCAGAGAGCTTTTTGCCAAAGCTACCATATACATATATATGCATATATATATTCATCTACATGCATATATATGTATATGGTGGATTTTCGAAGGAAACCTGCGTGGACCCCTGCTCTACCACAGAAGACAGGCCGCTCCTCGCACCTCCACCTCCCCGCAGTGTGGACACCGGGCGTTCCAGAGCCACAATTCAGCATGATCTCTTTTCATCCCAGAGGCCCAGGGCTCCTTCCTAAGGCCTCGGCTCCTTCCCGCTTTCCGCAGTGGAAATCAGACTTCAGGACGGAAGCAGACACCTCCCTCTCCCTCACCTTTCTGCCTGGGATGGTCGTAATGGTCCCCGTGGACGCATTCAAAATGAAGAAATGAAAGGCTCAAAGAGCTGATCGCAAAGCTCCTAAGGCACGGAGGCCAATTCAGACCCACAGCTGTCTGCAGTGTCTCCCAACTGAACTCTTTCCAGCGGGGGACGGCCGCCATGGACGGAGGGGCCAAAGCCTCCCTGGGTACGCTGTCTGTGGGTGGCCCTGAACCCTGCAAGAGGATACAGAGACGAATGAGACGTAGTTTGTACCTCTAGGAGCTCAAAGTGTCAGTGAGTGCTCCTCCAACCTCGGTACCCCAGTACCCGCAGATGACCGAGCATCGCCCACAGAGCCCAAGGCCCCGGGAGCGCTGAGCATTGGCCGCAAGTGAGCCTTTTCTCGGAAGTCTGCGATTCTGGCTCCAAATGCACGTCTGTAGAGTGCTTTTTGCCAGAGCTCCCCTAGATATATCTATATCTATATCTTTATCTGTATCTATAGATATCTCTATATCTATCTATCTATCCATCTATCTACCTATCTATCTATCTATCTATCTATCTATGGATTTCTCTCACTCTTTCTATATATATATTTATATATATATATGGTGCTTTTTATAACAAAAGGCTGTGTTTTCCTTAGACATTAGAGATCGGACAGGCCGCTCCTAGCAGCTCCACCTCCCCGCAGTGTGGACACCGGGCGTTCCAGAGCCACAATTCCGCATGATCTCTTTTCA
>NW_024343046.1:0-369 GCF_902729225.1 Pteropus medius | reverse complement strand
TTAGCTTCCTTTAAGAGATCAAATTCTAACCCTAAATTACAAAAAAAAAAAAAAATCATAGTGGAAAGAACTCTTCAAAGTTTGGATACAGTATGGCAATAAAAATTTAATTTGAGTTCCCATTTGACTACATTAATTACCATTTTTTATATCACCAAAGATTATTTCTGATTGCATGAACTACTTCACATTTTTCTGGCAAAATGATGAGCTAGGGTTGTAGTATATCTGTTAATGTTTTAGTCTCACTAAGGAGACTGTAAAAATGATTTAAATTAAGAAAAAGAATCCTACTGTCATTTCCAGAATGAAAATCACATGCTTCCTGAGGAAAATCTCTGAGGTTTCTGTGTGTGTGTGTGTGTGTGT
>NW_024343045.1:0-1718 GCF_902729225.1 Pteropus medius | reverse complement strand
ATTAACTAGTTCCTCACAATGTTCTCTCACTTAAGAAAATTTGTCATTGGGGGGTCTTTTCAGATGATCTAACCCCATGTCTGCAGGCACACCTGAACACGAGGATCCTCGCTTCAGATAAGCACACACGCCTGCAGTTTCCATTTATTGTTGGCTGATTTCTCAGCACAGTTCAACCATATCAGAAGCAGAGGAAATACACTGTCCTGTGAGGTTGTCCAAATGAAGATCTGCTGTGTCCCTTGTCTTGATGGGAGAGGTGAGATGTAAGGGAATCACTCTGTACATCTGGACTGGATATAAAAGTTTTCGTTTGTAGTTCTAGGGAACTCTAACTATAAAATTGAAGTCCCGTTTTTAAATGTTCAGGTTCACTCACTAAGTGGTGCACATTAGGGAGCTTACAGATTCACTCTTGTCTACTTGAGACAGCTTTAGTCAATGTGCAATCAACTGCTAGTTGATGATCCCATGCTAGAAGACTTTTGTTTTTGTTTTTTAAATCAAAGATAATAGGGTGATTCATGAGGTCAAAGGACCTGGAGGATAAACAAAAACATTTTTCCAAGCTAAATAAGTAAAACACTCCATGAAAGTAACGTTAACAAATAATAGTAGATAATGTATATTGAGAACTTATTCTCTGTCATGTACTTCGATAACTACATTTAAAACTCATAACTTCATTTATGTCTCCATTTTGGGAAATTATGGAAAAAACAATGATTGAAGATCAGAGAAATATTAAGAAATTTGCAAAGGTAATGAATGCAGAGTTGAGAATGCAGGTTTGCTTGATTCCAATACCTGTGCTATTTACCTGCATGCTACATGGCCTCTAGGCCATGAATTCTGCCATCTTCATTTTGTCAGCCTTGGGAAGGGACTTTCAGGTGGGTGCCATAGAAGATAGGAGGGAATTTTGTGGTTGTGAATCTCTTGAGGATTGGACCATGCTGCTTTCTGGGTGCTGCTACTATAGTGTGGGGGATGAGAACAGCTTTCTTACCATCGCCTTAATCAGTTCTCCTAGGTTGGGAGAAAGAGGTGGCCATCAAGGTGAATATGCTTCAGTTTGCCTCATCTTCAAATCCATTAAAGACCTTCCAAAGGGAACTGGCACTTAAATATTTGAAAGGTAAACTAGTGTTCCTCCCAGCTCCTCTACTGTCCAATAACCCCGATTCTCTATACTTTCATACAATATAACATTTTCAGAATTAGAGGAGATTTTTAGAGACTGACTAGCTCTATCTTCTCTACCCTCTTCCCATTTTATGAAATAGGCATGGAGATGGGCATACCCAAGAAAGCATGGCTAATTAGTGTCAGAATTAACAAAAACCTTAATTTTTATAATTCCTACTGCTGTGCCCTTTTCACACCACCATATCACTTCTTAGAGACAACCTTTTCTTTCCTTCTTGCCTTCCTGCTTACTTTAGATTTCTCATTGTTTGAAAGTATCTCCTCCCTGCTCCCTCCACTCCTCCTAAGTTTTCCTTGTTTTCCCCTTCATTGTGTCTATATCTCTTCCTGTGCTATTTTTGAAGGTACATTGCTGTTGAATAATGTCCATTCCTATAGCCAGTGCTAGTTTGTATTTTCTTTGTGGTGGGGAGGGAAGTATGAAAGAAATGTGGGCAATGAACAGCTGTTACTGAGTTCTCCAAACAGGAAAGTACCCTACTCTATTTTTAAGCTGTGCTTTCAAAGAT
>NW_024343044.1:0-343 GCF_902729225.1 Pteropus medius | reverse complement strand
CAGTGAGTGCTCCTCCAACTTCGGTACCCCAGTCCCCGCAGATGACCGAGCATCGCCCACAGAGCCCCAAGGACCCGAGAGGGCTGTGCATTTGTCGTAAGTGAGCCTTTTCTCGGAAGTCTGCGATTCTGGCTCAAAATGGACGTCACCAGAGAGCTTTTTGCCAAAGATACCATATACATATATAAGCATATATATGTTCATCTATATGCATATATATGTATAGGGTGGATTTTCGAATGAAACCTGCGTGCACCCCTGGTCTACCACAGAAGACAGGCCGCTCCTAGCACCTCCACCTCCCCGCAGTGTGGACACCGGGCGTTCCAGAGCCACAATTCAG
>NW_024343043.1:0-420 GCF_902729225.1 Pteropus medius | reverse complement strand
TTAACGTAACACTAACCCTAACCCTAACACTAATCCTAACTCTAAATTCTTACCCTAACCGTAACCCAAACTATAACCATAACCTGAACTTGACAATAAACGTAACCCTAAACTATTCCTCACCCTAATTCTAACCCTAATACATATGCTAAATCTAATTTCATACACGAACCAAATTTCTAATCATAAATGTAACCTAACCCAAACCATAATGCTCAACCTAACCCTAACCGTAACCCTAACCTTTAACCTAAACCTAATCCTAAATCTTAATGTAACCCTAACCCTAAACCTAACACTAATTTTAAATCTAAACTCTTACTCTTAACCTAACCCAAAACTTACACCTAATAGTAGCGCTAACCGTAAATCTAACCCTAACATTAACTCTAACAGTAACCCTAACAATAAACCCTAACC
>NW_024343042.1:0-601 GCF_902729225.1 Pteropus medius | reverse complement strand
ATGGTCAGGAGTACGTTGAGATTAGGTTTAGAGTTAGGGTTAGGGTAAGGATTTAGTGTTAGGTTTAGGGTTGGGGCAGGGTTAGGGTTAGGGTTGAGTTATGGTTACAGATAGCTTAGAGTTAGGGCTAGGGTTACTCTTAGGTTTAAGTTTAGGTTTAGTGTTAGGGAAAGCGTTTAGAGTTAAGATCAGTGTTAAAGTTAGGGTCATGGTTAGGGTTAGGTTTAGCTTTACTGTTAGTGTTAGGTTAGCAGTTAGCTTTACTGTTAGTGTTAGGTTAGGGTTAAAGTTAGGGTAAGCTTGTAGAGTTAGGATTAGTATTAGGGTTAGGATTAGGGTCACATTAACATTAGGGTTATGGTTATGGTTAGGGTTTGTTTTAGTATTAGGGTTAGGGTTTGTTTTTTGTTAGGGTTACGGTTAGGGATAAAGTTAGGGTTAGGGTTAGGTTTAGAATAAGCGATTAGAGTTTGGATTAGTGTTAAGATTAGGGTTAGGGTAGGTTTATGTTAGAGTTAGTGTTAGGTTTAGGATTAGGGTTAGGTATACTTTTAGGTTTAGGGTTAAGCGTTAGCGTTCTGTTAGGCATTGGGTTAGGTTT
>NW_024343041.1:0-634 GCF_902729225.1 Pteropus medius | reverse complement strand
TGAAAAACTGATATTTCTTCATCTATGATCTCAAGGCCAGTTGAAGAAACAGCTTTAACAATGACTCATGATATTTTCATTTGCTTGTTTTTGCTATTTGTGTATTTATGCATTTAAGCAATTTTCATTTTTTTCTTTAACTGTGTTATCCAAAGTGTGTTGGTAGTGATTAAATTTATAATTTAATCCTGAGTGTTCAGTATATAAGACTTGCACTATGAGGTAAATATAGAAGTAGTTACTAACAGAATAAAGGATGTATTTGGATATTTAGCAAAGTACTGTACTTCGTGAGTATTTTATTTGAGGCAAAATGTTAAATAAGGAAAAGAAGGCACCTTTAAATGGTGAAGCCTGCAATCCAAAGTAAAGATATAACATCTTTATTCACCAACTATTACACCATAAAAATACATAAACAAAAATGCTGGTAGAAAAACAAACAAACACACAAACAAACAAAAAATAAATAAATAAATAAATAAATAAATAAATAAATAAATAAATAAATAAATAAATAAAGCAAGCTAGTAGAAATATGTTAGATGGGACAAGGGCTTAAGTTCTGGGCCATTCATACTAAATGCTATTCTTGCTAAACGCTATCATGTAGTAAAGTATTTTGCAGACTCAG
>NW_024343040.1:0-472 GCF_902729225.1 Pteropus medius | reverse complement strand
AGGAAACAAAACTTGACAGATACAGGATTATAAGCATCTGCTTGATATGCAAAAATACTTTGTGTAATTGGATTGAATTTTGAAAATGTTAAAAGAGTTCTCGAAGTTGAATATTAAATCCAAAAGGAAGTAAGCCACAATTAAATGAAAAAGTCGTGTTATGTAAATATAATTCATTTTACACAATGGATATAATCCCCCCAAAATGTTTTTTTTCAAAAGGCAAATAGCCAGAGCAAATTTGTTTCCTTAAATAGTACATAATTAATTTACATGATTCTTTATGTATTTTAGTAACTTGCTTTTTGAGTTCAGATTTTTCTGATTTTCCTGTACGGACAACACAATACTGGTAGTGATTCTCTAGCATCTCCTGATTAGATTTTCCTCTAGCAAGTGTAGATGCGGTCCAGGAAATTTAACCTAAATTGTTGAAATAGACCCTGTTTAGGACCTTTGGGTACACCTGCTC
>NW_024343039.1:0-419 GCF_902729225.1 Pteropus medius | reverse complement strand
GGAAGTCATCATCGTAGAAGGAAGGCATCGTAGAAGGAAGGAATGAGAAGTCAGGGAGTGAGTGTGGAAAGAAGAGAGATGCGCCCATAGGCTAAACCCTAGAACCTAGCGTTCAGACTCAAGAGCAGAAGGAGCTAGATCAGGTGCAGCCAGTGCAGTAGGAAGAAAACCGGAGAGTGCTGTCTTGGAAGCCAAGGGAAGAAAGTGTTTCCAGGGAGGAGAGCTGACAGGACAGGTGAGAGGAGGACAGAACTGAGAACTGAGTGATATATTAGCAAGGTGAAGGGCATCAGTGATCTGGTAAGCTGGGCATTGGAGTCATGGGGCAAAAGCTGATTAGAAAGAGGTTCCAGAGAGAATGGGAGAAGAGAAATTGAAGAGAGCGGGTACAGTCAGCTAAAGGGAAGGAGAGAGGTGGA
>NW_024343038.1:0-398 GCF_902729225.1 Pteropus medius | reverse complement strand
ACTAATCCACTTCCTTTCATAAATTTACTTAAGAAAGCCAGGAAAAATTACCTACATTAAGTGCCAGTTTTACAAGTCTTCACTTATGACACAAGGATTATTGATGCACCATTAGTAGGTCCCAGGTTTAGTGGGTTTTCCAGCAGTAGAGATGAATTTGCACTAAATGTCAAGGCTGTCTTGTTATCTTTTCAAGTAGGCTGGGAGTTATTAAGAGTTTTGTAGGCCTGGGTTTAGACAAAGAAAAAATTCAGAAACAGGCAAAGCTCTTTTTTTAGTTCTCATCAGATTTGCAAATGGAAAGAGAGAGAGATAGAGAGAGAGAGAGAGAGAGAGAGAGAGAGAGAAAGTTGATAGAGAGAATAATGAAAAGAGAGAGGGCACAAAACAACTTTCCT
>NW_024343037.1:0-7626 GCF_902729225.1 Pteropus medius | reverse complement strand
ATCTATATGCATCTATATGTATATGCTGGAATTTCGAAGGAAACCTGCGTGGACCCCTGGTCTAGCACAGAAGACAGGCCGCTGCTAGCACCTCCACCTCCCCGCAGTGTGGACACCGGGCGTTCCAAAGCCACAATTCAGCATGATCTCTTTTTATCCCTGAGGCCCCGGGGCTCCTTCCTCAGGCCTCGGCTCCTTCCCGCTTTCCGCAGTGGAAATCAGACTTAAGGACGGAAGCAGACACCTTCCTCTCACTCACCTTTCAGCCTGGGATGGTAGTAATGGTCCCCGGGGACGCATTCAAAATGAAGAAATGAAAGGCTCAAAGAGCTGATCGCAAAGCTCCTAAGGCACGGAGGCCGAATTCAGACCCACAGCTGTCTGCAGTGTCTCCCAACTGAACTCTTTCCAGCCGGTGACGGCCGCCATGGACGGAGGGGCCAAAGCATCCCCGGGTACGCTGTCTGTGGGCGGCCCTGAACCCTGCAAGAGGATGCAGAGACGAATGACACGTAGTTTGTACCTCTAGGAGCTCAAAGTGTCAGTGAGTGCTACTCCAAATTCGCCACCCCAGTACCCGCAGATGACCGGGCATGGCCCACAGAGCCCCAAGGCCCCGGGTGGGCTATGCATTTGCCGCAAGTGAGCCTTTTCTCGGAAGTCTGCGATTCTGGCTCAAAATGGACGTCACCAGAGAGCTTTTCGCCAAAGCTACCATATACAAATATATGCATATATCTATATGCATATATTTGTATATGGTGGATTTTCGAAGGAAACCTGCGTGGACTCCTGGTCTACCACAGAAGACAGGCCGCTGCTAGCACCTCCACCTCCCCGCAGTGTGGACACCGGGCGTTCCAGAGCCACAATTCAGCATGATCTCTTTTCATCCCGGAGGCCCCGGGGCTCCTTCCTCAGGCCTCGGCTCCTTCCCGCTTTGCGCAGTGGAAAATAGACTTCAGGACAGAAGCAGACACCTCCCTCTCCCTCACCTTTCAGCCTGGGATGGTCGTAATGGTCCCCGTGGACGCATTCAAAATGAAGAAATGAAAGGCTCAAAGAGCTGATCGCAAAGCTCCTAAGGCACGGAGGTCGAATTCAGACCCACAGCTGTCTGCAGTGTCTCCCAACTGAACTTTTCCAGCGGGTGACGGCCGCCATGGACGGAGGGGCCAAAGCATCCCTGGGTACGCTGTCTGTGGGCGGCCCTGAACCCTGCAAGAGGATGCAGAGACGAATGACACGTAGTTTGTACCTCTAGGAGCTCAAAGTGTCAGTGAGTGCTCCTCCAACTTCGCCACCCCAGTACCCGCAGATGACCGGGCATGGCCCACAGAGCCCCAAGGCCCGGGGAGGGCTGTGCATTTGCCGCAAGTGAGCCTTTTCTCAGAAGTCTGCGATTCTGGCTCAAAATGGACGTCACCAGAGAGCTTTTCGCCAAAGCTACCATATACACATATATGCATATATATATTCATCTATATGCATATATGTGTATATGGTGGAATTTCGAGGAAACCTGCGTGGACCCCTGGTCTAGCACAGAAGACAGGCCGCTGCTAGCACCTCCACCTCCCCGCAGTGTGGACACCGGGCTTTCCAGAGCCACAATTCAGCATGATCTCTTTTTATTCCGGAGGCCCCGGGGCGCCTTCCTCAGGCCTCGGCTCCTTCCCGCTTTCCGCAGTGGAAATCAGACTTCAGGACGGAAGCAGACACCTCCCTCTCCTTCACCTTTCAGCCTGGGATGGTCGTAATGGTCCCCATGGACGCATTCAAAATGAAGAAATGAAAGGCTCAAAGAGCTGATCGCAAAGCTCCTAAGGCACGGAGGCCGAATTCAGACCCACAGCTGTCTGCAGTGTCTCCCAACTGAACTCTTCCAGCGGGTGACGGCCGCCATGGACAGAGGGGCCAAAGCATCCCCGGGTACGCTGTCTGTGGGCGGCCCTGAACCCTGCAAGAGGATGCAGAGACGAATGACACGTAGTTTGTACCTCTAGGAGCTCGAAGTGTCAGTGAGTGCTCCTCCAACTTCGCCACCCCAGTACCCGCAGATGACCGGGCATGGCCCACAGAGCCCCAAGGCCCCGGGAGGGCTGTGCATTTGCCGCAAGTGAGTCTTTTCTCGGAAGTCTGCGATTCTGGCTCAAAATGGACGTCACCAGAGAGCTTTTCGCCAAAGCTACCATATACATATATATGCATATATTTATATGCATATATATGTATATGGTGGATTTTCGAAGGAAACCTGCGTGGACCCCTGGTCTACTACAGAAGACAGGCCGCTGCTAGCACCTCCAACTCCCCGCAGTGTGGACACCGGGCGTTCCAGAGCCACAATTCAGCATGATCTCTTTTCATCCCAGAGGCCCCGGGGCTCCTTCCTAAGGCCTCGGCTCCTTCCCGCTTTCCGCAGTGGAAATCAGACTTCAGGACGGAAGCAGACACCTCCCTCTCCTCACCTTTCTGCCTGGGATGGTCGTAATGGTCCCCGTGGACGCATTCAAAATGAAGAAATGAAAGGCTCAAAGAGCTGATCGCAAAGCTCCTAAGGCACGGAGGCCGAATTCAGACCCACAGCTGTCTGCAGTGTCTCCCAACTGAACTCTTTCCAGCGGGTGACGGCCGCCATAGACGGAGGGGCCAAAGCATCCCTGGGTACGCTGTCTGTGGGCGACCCTGAACCTTGCAAGAGGATTCAGAGACGAATGACACGTAGTTTGTACCTCTAGGAGCTCAAAGTGTCAGTGAGTGCTCCTCCAACTTCGCCACCCCAGTACCCGCAGATGACCGGGCATGGCCCACAGAGCCCCAAGGCCCCCGGAGGGCTGTGCATTTGCCGCAAGTGAGCCTTTTCTCGGAAGTCTGCGATTCTGGCTCAAAATGGACGTCACCAGAGAGCTTTTCGCCAAAGCTACCATATACATATATATGCATATATATTCATCTATATGCATATATATGTATATGGTGGATTTTCGAAGGAAACCTGCGTGGACCCCTGCTCTACCACAGAAGACAGGCCGCTCCTCGCACCTCCACCTCCCCGCAGTGTGGACACCGGCGTTCCAGAGCCACAATTCAGCATGATCTCTTTTCATCCCAGAGGCCCCGGGGCTCCTTCCTAAGGCCTCGGCTCCTTCCCGCTTTCCGCAGTGGAAATCAGACTTCAGGACGGAAGCAGACACCTCCCTCTCCCTCACCTTCCTGCCTGGGAAGGTCGTAATGGTCCCCGTGGACGGATTCAAAATGAAGAAATGAAAGGCTCAAAGAGCTGATCGCAAAGCTCCTAAGGCACGGAGGCCGAATTCAGACCCACAGCCGTCTGCAGTGTCTCCCAACTGAACTCTTTCCAGCGGGTGACGGCCGCCATGGACGGAGGGGCCAAAGCATCCCCGGGTACGCTGTCTGTGGGCGGCCCTGAACCCTGCAAGAGGATGCAGAGACGAATGACACGTAGTTTGTACCTCTAGGAGCTCAAAGTGTCAGTGAGTTCTCCTCCAACTTCGCCACCCCAGTACCCGCAGGTGACCGGGCATGGCCCACAGAGCCCCAAGGCCCCGGGAGGGCTGTGAATTTGCCGCAAGTGAGCCTTTTCTCGGAAGTCTGCGATTCTGGCTCAAAATGGACGTCACCAGAGAGCTTTTCGCCAAAGCTACCATATACATATATGTGCATATACATATTCATCTATATGCATATATATGTATATGGTGGAATTTCGAAGGAAACCTGCGTGGACCCCTGGTCTAGCACAGAAGACAGGACGCTGCTAGCACCTCCACCTCCCCGCAGTGTGGACACCGGGCGTTCCAGAGCCACAATTCAGCATGATCTCTTTTCATCCCGGAGGCCCCGGGGCTCCTTCCTCAGGCCTCGGCTCCTTCCCGCTTTCCGCAGTGGAAATCAGACTTCAGGACGGAAGCAGACACCTCCCTCTCCCTCACCTTTCTGCCTGGGATGGTCGAATGGTCCCCGTGGACGCATTCAAAATGAAGAAATGAAAGGCTCAGAGAGCTGATCGCAAGCTCCTAAGGCACGGAGGCCGAATTCAGACCCACAGCTGTCTGCAGTGTCTCCCAGCTGACCTCTTTCCAGCGGGTGACGGCCCCCATGGACGGAGGGGCCAAAGCATCCCTGGCTACGCTGTCTGTGGGTGGCCGTGAACCCTGCAAGAGGATACAGAGACGAATGAGACGTAGGTTGTCCCTCTAGGAGCTCAAAGTGTCAGTGAGTGCTCCTCCAACTTCGCCACCCCAGTACCCCAAGAGTAGTTGATCGGGCATGGCCCACAGAGCCCCAAGGCCCCGGGAGGGCTGTGCATTTGCCGCAAGTGAGCCTTTTCTCGGAAGTCTGCGATTCTGGCTCAAAATGGATGTCACCAGAGAGCTTTTTGCCAAAGCTACCATATACATATATATGCATATATATGTTCATCTATATGCATATATATGTATATGGTGGATTTTCGAAGGAAACCTGCTTGGACCCCTGGTCTACCACAGAAGACAGGCCGCTCCTAGCACCTCCACCTCCCGCAGTGTGGACACCGGGCGTTCCAGAGCCACAATTCAGCATGATCTCTTTTCATCCAGAGGCCCCGGGGCTCCTTCCTAAGGCCTCGGCTCCTTCCCGCTTTCCGCAGTGGAAATCAGACTTCAGGACGAAGCAGACACCTCCCTCGCCCTCACCTTTCTGCCTGGGATGGTCGTGATGGTCCCCGTGGACGCATTCAAAATGAAGAAATGAAAGGCTCAGAGAGCTGATCGCAAAGCTCCTAAGGCACGGAGGTCGAATTCAGACCCACAGCTGTCTGCAGTGTCTCCCAGCTGACCTCTTTCCAGCGGGTGACGGCCGCCATAGACGGAGGGGCCAAAGCATCCCTGGGTACGCTGTCTGTGGGTGGCCCTGAACCCTGCAAGAGGATACAGAGACGAATGAGATGTAGTTTGTACCTCTAGGAGCTCAAAGTGTCAGTGAGTGCTCCTCCAACTTCGGTACCCCAGTCTCCGCAGAAGACCGAGCATCGCCCACAGAGCCCCAAGGCCCCGGAGGGCTGTGCATTTGCCGCAAGTGAGCCTTTTCTCGGAAGTCTGCGATTCTGGCTCAAAATGGACGTCACCAGAGAGCTTTTCGCCAAAGCTACCATATACATATATATGCATATATATATTCATCTATATGCATATATATGTATATGGTGGATATTCGAAGAAAACCTGCGTGGACCCCTGGTCTACCACAGAAGACAGGCCGCTGCTAGCACGTCCACCTCCCCGCAGTGTGGACACCGGGCGTTCCAGAGCCACAATTCAGCATGATCTCTTTTCATCCCAGAGGCCCCGGGGCTCCTTCCTAAGGCCTCGGCTCCTTCCCGCTTTCCGCAGTGGAAATCAGACTTCAGGACGGAAGCAGACACCTCCTCTCCCTCACCTTTCTGCCCGGGATGGTCGTAATGGTCCCCGTGGACGCATTCAAAATGAAGAAATGAAAGGCTCAAAGAGCTGATCGCAAAGCTCCTAAGGCACGGAGGCCGAATTCAGACCCACAGGTGTCTGCAGTGTCTCCCAACTGAACTCTTTCCAGCGGGTGACGGCCGCCATGGACGGAGGGCCAAAGCATCCCTGGGTACGCTGTCTGTGGGCGGCCCTGACCCCTGCAACAGGATGCAGAGACGAATGACACGTAGTTTGTACCTCTAGGAGCTCAAAGTGTCAGTGAGTGCTCCTCCAATTTCGCCACCCCAGTACCCGCAGATGACCGGGCATGGCCCACAGAGCCCCAAGGCCCCGGGAGGGCTGTGAATTTGTCGCAAGTGAGCCTTTTCTCGGAAGTCTGCGATTCTGGCTCAAAATGGACGTCACCAGAGAGCTTTTCGCCAAAGCTACCATATACATATAGATGCATATATATATTCATCTATATGCATCTATATGTATATGCTGGAATTTCGAAGGAAACCTGCGTGGACCCCTGGTCTAGCACAGAAGACAGGCCGCTGCTAGCACCTCCACCTCCCCGCAGTGTGGACACCGGGCGTTCCAGAGCCACAATTCAGCATGATCTCTTTTTATCCCGGAGGCCCCGGGGCTCCTTCCTCAGGCCTCGGCTCCTTCCCGCTTTCCACAGTGGAAATCAGACTTCAGGACGGAAGCAGACACCTCCCTCTCCCTCACCTTTCAGCCAGGGATGGTCGCAATGGTCCCCGTGGACGCATTCAAAATGAAGAAATGAAAGGCTCAAAGAGCTGATCGCAAAGCTCCTAAGGCACGGAGGCCGAATTCAGACCCACAGCTGTCCGCAGTGTCTCCCAACTGAACTCTTTCCAGCGGGTGACGGCCGCCATGGACGGAGGGGCCAAAGCATCCACGGGTACGCTGTCTGTGGGCGGCCCTGAACCCTGCAAGAGGATGCAGAGACGAATGACACGTAGTTTGTACCTCTAGGAGCTCAAAGTGTCAGTGAGTGCTCCTCCAACTTCGCCACCCCAGTACCCGCAGATGACCGGCATGGCCCACAGAGCCCCAAGGCCCCGGGAGGGCTGTGCATTTGCCGCAAGTGAGCCTTTTTCGGAAGTCTGCGATTCTGGCTCGAAATGGACGTCACCAGAGAGCTTTTTGCCAAAGCTACCATATACATATATATGCATATATATGTTCATCTATATGCATATATATGTATATGGTGGATTTTCGAAGGAAACCTGCATGGACCCCTGGTCTACCACAGAAGACAGGCCGCTCCTAGCACCTCCACCTCCCCGCAGTGTGGACACCGGGCGTTCCAGAGCCACAATTCAGCATGATCTCTTTTCATCCCGGAGGCCCCGGGGCTCCTTCCTCAGGCCTCGGCTCCTTCCCGCTTTCCGCAGTGGAAGTCAGACTTCAGGAGGGAAGCAGACACCTCCCTCTCCCTCACCTTTCAGCCTGGGATGGTCGTAATGGTCCCCGGGGACGCATTCAAAATGAAGAAATGAAAGGCTCAAAGAGCTGATCGCAAAGCTCCTAAGGCACGGAGGCCGAATTCAGACCCACAGCTGTCTGCAGTGTCTACCAACTAAACTCTTTCCAGAGGGTGACGGCCGCCATGGACGGAGGGGCCAAAGCATCCCAGGGTACGCTGTCTGTCGGCGGCCGTGACCCCTGCAAGAGGATGCAGAGACGAATGACACGTAGTTTGTACCTCTAGGAGCTCAAAGTGTCAGTGAGTGCTCCTCCAACTTCGCCACCCCAGTACCCGCAGATGACCGGGCATGGCCCATAGAGCCCCAAGGCCCCGGGAGGGCTGTGCATTTGCCGCAAGTGAGCCTTTTCTCGGAAGTCTGCGATTCTGGCTCAAAATGGACGTCACCAGAGAGCTTTTCGCCATAGCTACCATATACATATAGATGCATATATATATTCATCTATATGCATCTATATGTATATGGTGGATTTTCGAAGGAAACATGCGTGCACGCCTGGTCTAACACAGAAGACAGGCCGTTGCTAGCACCTCCACCTCCCCGCAGTGTGGACACCGGGCGTACCAGAGCCACAATTCAGCATGATCTCTTTTCATCCCGGAGGCCCCGGGGCTCCTTCCTCAGGCCTCGGCTCCTTCCCGCTTTCCGCAGTG
>NW_024343036.1:0-658 GCF_902729225.1 Pteropus medius | reverse complement strand
CTAGCTCCTGGGTTCCTGAGACTGCCTTAAACCAGGCCACCTTCATCCCAACCCCCTTCCCCACCTCTCTGCCTGAGAACAGTGGCTTTTCCACCAGCTCCCACACCAGGAATATTGACAGTCCTTCCGTCTGCCTGGCCACATCTGCGAAAGTCATTCACATCCACCCCTCACCCCCAGGAATTACCCTGCTGCCCAGCAAGGCCTTAGGCCAATCCCCAGTACTCAGAGGAGAGACTGAGGCCCACAAGGGGCATGGCCCAGGGCAGGCAGAGCCCATAGCAGGACCCAGAGAATGGCTCTCAGGCAGTGCTCAGCCACTCTACTATGACATACCCCCATCCCCGAGCATGACCCTGCAGGCATGTGCCTGACTCACCATCCTCTCGGGACTTCTGAATGAAGGCCTCCACGCCGCTCTCGCCGTAGCTGCCCTCCGAGGCCAGCGTGGACACATAGTTCCACTTGAGGGTACGGACGATGTCCACCATGGCCTGGGCCTGGTACGTGTCCGAGGGCACCACGCGGGAGAAGAAGTCGTAGCGGCTGTTGTCACTCAGGTCGGGGGCTGTGGAGGCGTAGCTGATCTGGGGGATCTGGAGGTGAGAGGGGCTGCTAATGGGGGTGGTTGGCACCCCCCCCCGGCCCCGCCCGCACC
>NW_024343035.1:0-378 GCF_902729225.1 Pteropus medius | reverse complement strand
GTGTGTGTGTGTGTGTGTGTGTGTGTGTGTGTGTATGTACACACATCCACATCTCGATTATTTTCATAACCATATATATTGAAAACCCAGAGTTTTTACCAATTACCTTTCAACACCACAAGGTTTATTCTAACTTTCTCCTTTTATGTATTTATAACTCCCTTCTGTAACCACGAGAAACTTGGCTCTTGCTATCTCTAATATATTTCACTATTTGTAACCACTTTTCCATCTGCACCACCACCCGCTCCCTCGCATAGACACCCTGCTCACCCACCGTGGGCTCTAATAGCACTTTCCGGCTGCACCCCACGCCTCCCACACACAGATGCTCAACTTGGGCAGATTCCCCACACCAGACCATCCTTCTGTAGAGGT
>NW_024343034.1:0-1233 GCF_902729225.1 Pteropus medius | reverse complement strand
ATGTCCTCATCTCACTTTATTCTGTATAAACAGCTAAATTTGTTTTCCAATTTATTATCCTTACCTGGTTGAATTTAATGTTCCATAATATGTCCCTTGAGTTCTTAATTTTGATAACTCTCATTTTTGGAGATTTCATTTGGCTCTGTTCCACATTTAGTTGTTTTTATTTCCACACTGTTCACATTGTGCATTTTATTTCTTCTTGTATTTCTTTAATAACTTTAAATATTAATATCTGAGAAGCATATTTAGATCCTCTTATCCCTAGTTTTCTTAAATATGGGTTTTCACATTTGTTGATTCATATTGCACTGTAATTAATTTTCATGTGTAGTTTGAACTTTTTTTAGTGTAATCTCATCTTCAGTAAGGATGGATTTTCTTTGTGGGAGTCTCATGTATTGTAGGCTGTAGATTCTGCTGAGACCAATGATAACTTACCAACTTTTGGCTTCTTACCTCATGAGTAGTAAACATTCAGACCTCACAGCATCTGATTTGGAATTGGGATTTTCATTTCTCCAAAGTTACATTCTTTCCGTTTATAAACCTGGCAATTGGCGTGTTTCCTAATGCTTACCTGGATCTATGGTTTTTCTAAGCCAATTTCCAGAGACATTGTAGCCAATAGTGACATCTAATTCTTTTTTTCTTTGCAGAGGGTTCGATTATAGCTAACTAACCATCTTATGTGAAGCCAAAACCAATCCTCCCACCTGTCAACTTCATTCCAGATTCCACACCTCTGAGCTATTTCAGTAACTGCCTGATGTTCTGCCATTATGTTTCCCCTTCATTTATAGCAATGAGAAAATGCCATTTCTTTCTTCCTGGTGAATTTGGTAATGTGTTCTTCTAATGTATTTTTCTCTGGAATTCAGTATTTTTTCTGTAGAAGTACAGTATTTGTAGAAGGAGTTTTGTAGCAATATAGAGCAATGGAATAGTGTTAACCAAGTTGGCCACATATAATCTACTCACTTAATAATCAACATTGTCATATTTGTATGTCATTGATCTTCTACTGTATCACTTTTACTGGCTTAAAACTGTTTAATTATATTTATGTGTCTGAATTTATCCAACTAAATCCCCATCTTGATTGTTTCCAATGTTGCTCTTTCACATATGTTTTCTCATAAAAATATTGCATTATATAATCTTTTTCACACACTTCAGTAGAAAAAATATAAAAAGATATACATAAAATAATGACAAAGCAAAAAAACC
>NW_024343033.1:0-639 GCF_902729225.1 Pteropus medius | reverse complement strand
ATATATAATTCAGAGTAAAGTGACTATCAGACAAATAGAAGCAGAGGAGTGCAACCCTTACTAAGAACAGGGCATCATAAGCTTAAATAATAAGAAGAGAATTGCTATAGCAAGATGAATGTTCAGCATACAAATTGAGATAACAATGACTGAAAAGGGGAGGATTCGAAGATCCACATTTGCAAAGGGGAATGGACACAAGGCACACACAGAAGAAAATGCATGACTGTGTATATATATATGTGTGTGTGTGTATATATATACATATATACATATATATACATATATATATATATATACACATATACATATATATACATATATATATATATATACACACACATATACATATATATTTACATATATAATTATCTTTTTCATATTTGTAGTGGTAACCACACACCATAGAGTCAGAACTGAAATATATAACATAAAACAAGAAGAATCAGTGGCAAAACCCACAAAAGCCAACCAAAATAAAGAAAACACAAACACATGGACAAGGAAGCAATGGAAACACCAAGCTACCAGAAAGCAAAAGATAAAATGGCTATAAGAAGATCTAATATTTCAATAATCACCCTAAATGTAAATGGACTGAACTCACCAATAAAAAGACACAGAGTTGCAGAATGGATC
>NW_024343032.1:0-403 GCF_902729225.1 Pteropus medius | reverse complement strand
TGCCAGTATTACAGCGCTCAGAGCCAAACCTAGGAACTCCATTGTCCCGATGGGGCTCAGAGATATGAATGCGACTTATTGTTAACTTGGGATATCATTGGGCAAATTTTTGTTCAACCAACTATATTTATTATTTAGATATAAAAACAAAAAAATAAAACACTTTTTATTATTTATTTTTTATATATAGTTTTAAATTTGCTTATTTATTTTTATGGCGACATTGGTTAACAAAATCCAATAAGTTATATATATATATATATGCCTTACTGTACACTTTAACAGTAAGGCATATATATATATATATATATATATATATACACATACACACACATATACATATATAAATTTACACTTATATAGAAGTGTAAATGTACACTTACATTTATATATATATGAATAT
>NW_024343031.1:0-527 GCF_902729225.1 Pteropus medius | reverse complement strand
GAGTAGGCTTCCTCAAGAAGGGGGCGTGGGGCACAATGTGAAGGAGGCGAAGGAACGTGGCCTGGTGACTTGGATGAAGGACACTCTCCTTGAGGAAGTGCCAAGTGCCACGGTTAGGTCCCTGCGGCCTTGGCCGTGGGTCTCTGGTGCTGGGTGGGAGACAGGCACGTCCTCCAGCCAGCGATTCCATTGCTCCTTTTGGAACCTGCTGCCGTCTGGAGCTACACTTCTGCCCTTGGCGCTCCCCACAGCAGCCTGCTGCCCGCCAGCCAGCCAGAGTTCACTTGGCAAGACGTCCCCCAGCCTGGGTTTGCAGGTGACTGAACGCCAAACAATGACCGGCAGCGAGCGGCCTCTCTGAGGCGTCACCGTGACGTCCGCCTCTTGCTGGCCGCCCCTCTGCGCACGCGTCTGACAGGGAGAGAGGACAGTGTCGGCATGGGCCCGGCACCCGCTAGGTCAGAGGCTCCCTGCCGTAGCTCGTGGCCTGTCTCTTCTGGGGACCGATGCCGACTGTGCACACCAGC
>NW_024343029.1:0-301 GCF_902729225.1 Pteropus medius | reverse complement strand
CTGCAGGGCCTTGCTGGCCAGGCCGAGGGAGGACTTGGACTTTAACCCTGTGGGAGCTGGGAGCCCCCAGGATTGTGGGCAGAGGAGGGGCGGGACCTGACTTGGGTACTCACAAGCGCCACCTGGCCACAGCAGAGAGAGCCTGGAGGTGACTGTACTGATTCAGACCAGCAATGAGGGGGCTGGACCTGTTGGAAGCAGAAGGGTGATGGGGGAGAAGCGGGCACATCGTGGACAGATTGCGACAGCAGAGCCAGCAGAATTTTCTGAAGGGCTGGTTGTGGGACACATGTTCACGAGG
>NW_024343028.1:0-508 GCF_902729225.1 Pteropus medius | reverse complement strand
TTATGTTAGGGTAGGTTAGGGTTAGGTTTATCTTTAGGGTTTGGGTTAGGTTTAGTTTAGGGTTAGGTTTAGCATTAGGATTAGGGTAAGGGGTTAGGGTTACTTTTATTGTTGGTATAAAATTTAAGGTTAGGGTTAGAATTAGAGTTAGGATTGGCTTTAGTTTTAGGGTAGTATCGGACTTAGTGTTAGTGTTATTGTTAGGGATAGAATTAAGGTTAGGTTTAGCTTTAGATTTAGGGTTAGAATCAAGCGTAGGTTTAATGTTAGGTTTAGGGTTAGTGTTAGGGTTAAGGTAAGGGATTTGGGTTAGGTTTAGTGTTAAGGTTAGTTTTAGGGAAGGCTTAGGGTTAGGGTTAGGGTTAGGGTTATGGTTAGTGTTAGATTTAAAGTAAGAGGTAAGATTTAGGATTAGTGTTAGAGTTAGGGTTAGATTAGGGGTGAGGTTACCATTAGGGTTTGTGTAAGATTTACTTCAGGGTTCGGTATATGTTTAGGGTTAGGGTTA
>NW_024343027.1:0-501 GCF_902729225.1 Pteropus medius | reverse complement strand
TAGTTCTATTATTATTTTCTTGAGGAACCTCTATACCATTTTCCATAGCAACTGCACCAATTTGCAATTCCACCAACAGTGCACCAGGGTTCCTTTTTCTTCGTGTCCTCACCAACACTTGTTGTTTGTTGATTTATTGATGATAGCCATTCTGGCAGGTGGGAGGCAATATCTCATTGTGGTTTTAGTTTGCATTTCCTTGATGATTGATGATGTTAACATCTTTTCATATGTCTGTTGGCCAACTGTATGCTCTCTTTGGAGAAATGTCTATCCAGGTCTTCTGCTCATTTTTTAATCTGATTGTTTGGGTTTGTTTTTTTTTGGTGTTAAGTTGTATGAGTTCCTTATATATTTTGTAGGTTGTCTTTTCCTTTTGTTAGTGGTTTCCTTTGCTTTTTAGTTACATATAGTCCTATTTGTTTATTTTGTTTGTTTGTTTGTTTGTTTCCCTTGCCCAAGGAGACATATCCAAAAAAAATATTAGTAAGAACAACGTCA
>NW_024343026.1:0-316 GCF_902729225.1 Pteropus medius | reverse complement strand
TGTATACATATATATATATATATGTGTATGTGTGTGTGTATACATACATATATATATTGTCTAGAATGATGCTTGACAAATAGTAGAAATTCAGCAATTGTTTCTGGAATTAAAAAGTATATATATATATGTATGTATACACACACATACATATACAGGTTTCCCTTGCCTTCCAAAAGTAGAAGTTCCTAGGAGAGCTTTCAAAATCTGAAATGGTAAAGCAAAGAGTATCCCCTGCTTTCTAAAAGTCTGATTTAGGCAACTTAGCCCTTATGAAAGACCTACGTTAGTACTGTCATGCTTTTTTTTTTTTTTT
>NW_024343025.1:0-938 GCF_902729225.1 Pteropus medius | reverse complement strand
GGGGAGGGGCGCTTTTACCTGGTCATGGGGGAGACCGTGGGAACGGGCCCTGAGTGAGGGCAACTTCAAAAGGCCGGTGGTGCTGGGGTCCCAGGGACGCCCTTGCCCTTGGGAGGTCCGGCTTTCGGCAAGGGTCCTTGGCCTGACTTAGCCATGGCCCAGCGTTCGGGCCCAGCTGGGGGCCGTGGGCGGGGAGCTGCGTGTCTCCCGGAGGCTCCTGGCTCCTGCGTCGTCCCCGCCCCTCTGCCCACCTGGGCCTCGGGCAGCATGTGGTCTTCCCTGCGCCTCCCCCCCGGCCCCCTGTGCCAGACGCAGTTCTCGGAAGCGGGAAGTCCGAGGGGTTTCTTCGTCAAAGCGCAGCGGGGTCGGGGTGGAGACAGCGACGTGTGGCCTGTCCGGGTGGAGGTGCTGTGGGCGCCGTACAGGGCGACCTCCGCGGCGCAGGAAGCCTCGGGCCTCTGTCTCATCGCCCTTCACTGCGCCATCCCTGCGAGGCGGGAGGGGCCGAGCCGGCGGAGGTCGGGGCGTTGTCGTCCTGAATTCGGGAATACGCTGGTGTGTCTGATGCCGAAACGCACCAGCGGATTTCAGGGCAGGCTCCTGTTCTTAAAAGTGGTAATCGGACAGTGCCCGCACTCGGTATGTTGAAACTTGACATGTTTATCCATCCAGCAGAGACTCAGATCGCAAACACGCTGAGAAGCGCCATCTGAACACCGGAGGTGACGGTATTTTAACTGTGGAGAAAGGTGACGTGGGCGGCGTCGTCCTGGGGTCTTAATCTCATTTTGAGTTTCTTGACACAGTTTCGGGAAGGGACATCTTCAGCACGAGGCAAAGAAGTGCGAACATATACCCCGAATGCGGGAGCCCGTATTCCCTCGGGGGACCCCGGAAAACATCAAGCGGCGGCGTGGAGGGGCCTTCGGCCCGGGAGC
>NW_024343024.1:0-1435 GCF_902729225.1 Pteropus medius | reverse complement strand
AAAAAAAAAAAACTCTTTTGGAACTTTTATAAGGGCACTAATCCCATTCATGTGGGCTCTGCTCTCATGACCTCATCTAATCCTAATTACCTCCTAAAAGCTCTCTTTCCTAACACCATTACACAGTGGAGTAGGGTTTCAACATATGAAATTTAAGGGTTGGGGGTGGGACACAAACATTCAATCTATCACAAGCAACCAATGAGATCCTTCAAAACACAAGTCACATTATGTCACTCTCCTACTCAAATCCTTGCAGATTCCCATTTCTTTTACAATAAAAGTCAAAGTCTTTACGATGATCTACAAGTCTCTCCACGATCTAACTTCAACCATATTTTTAAAATGCTGACAGTAAACAAAAGCTCAATTCTGAATTCTGTAGCAGTGAAAATTTCCTACAGAAATTATAGCAAAATAAAGATTATCTCAAATGAAGGGAAACTGAGAGAATTAGTTATGAGCAAAGCTTCTCTAAAATAAATCCTGAAGGAAGTTCTTTAGGCTGAAGGGAAATTATACCAGAATAAAATCTGGAACTTCAAAAATAAAGGAAGAGCAACAGAAATAGTAAATATATAATAAAATACAAGAGACTAGTTTTCTCTTCTTATTTAAAATATGTATCACAATTGAAATCAGTCATTACAACATTGCCTGGTGGAGTTTTCAAAGTCTGAAGATGGAAGACACCTGACAGCTATAACGTAAAATCGGAGCATAAAATAACCTATACAATTATAAGATGTCTGTATTTTGCTTGAAGCACTGAAATAATAACTTTAAGTAGCCATGCCGCAATCCTTAGAAAGCCATTAAAACCATAATATAAAAAGATATAGTGAAATAGCAAATACAGAAATTATAATAGAATACTAAGGAACAAAAACAGTGGGCCCAAACAGACAATGGATATGAAAATGATAGACCGAAATCTAACCATACCGATAATTATATTAATTGTAAATGGTCTAAACACGCAAATTTAAAGATAGAGATTACCAGCATGATTTTAAAAAATCTGTATACTGTCTCTACAAAATCCAGTTTAAATATAATTACATAAATTAAAAAGTAAAAAGTACGGCAAAAGATATCACTAATCTTGAAGGGCTATATTAATGTCAGACAAATTAGACCAGAAAAAAAAATTACAATAATGAAGAAGGATATTACATAATTATAAAAGGGTCAATTTGCTAACCTTTTGTGCTCAATAAATAACAGAGTAAGTAATCAGAATTCAGCAAGACTATAGAAAGCTTGTACAACATTATCAATTTAACCTTATTGATATTTGCAGAACACTCCACTAAACAACAACAGAAAGTACGTAAAGCAATGCTTCAAAGGACATTTATAACAGTAAATATTTATATTAGAAAAAGCAAAAAGCCTCAAATCAGTAAATTTATCTGCTCTTTGGGTGTGTCCC
>NW_024343023.1:0-5502 GCF_902729225.1 Pteropus medius | reverse complement strand
GGAGGTGCTAGGAGCGGCCTGTCTTCTGTGGTAGACCAGGGGTCCACGCAGGTTTCCTTCGAAATCCACCATATACATATATATGCATATAGATGAACATATGTATGCATATATATGTATATGGTAGCTTTGGCAAAAAGCTCTCTGGTGACGTCCATTTTGAGCCAGAATCGCAGACTTCCGAGAAAAGGCTCACTTGCGGCAAATGCACAGCCCTCCCGGGGCCTTGGGGGCTCTGTGGGCGATGCTCGGTCATCTGCGGGGACTGGGGTACCGAAGTTGGAGGAGCACTCACTGACACTTTGAGCTCCTAGAGGTACAAACTACGTCTCATTCGTCTGCGTATGCTCTTGCAGGGTTCAGGGCCACCCACAGACAGCGTACCCAGGGATGCTTTGGCCCCTGCGTCCATGGCGGCCGTCACCGCTGGAAAGAGTTCAGTTGGGAGACACTGCAGACAGCTGTGGGTCTGAATTCGGCCTCCGTGCCTTAGGAGCTTTGCGATCAGCTCTTTCAGCCTTTCATTTCTTCATTTTCAATGCGTCCACGGGGACCATTACGACCATCCCAGGCTGAAAGGTGAGGGAGAGGGAGGTGTCTGCTTCGTCCTGAAGTCTGATTTCCACTGCGGAAAGCGGGAAGGAGCCGAGGCCTGAGGAAGGAGCCCCGGGGCCTCCGGAATAAAAAGAGATCATGCTGAATTGTGGCTCTGGAACGCCCGGTGTCCACAGTGCGGGGAGGTGGAGGTGCTAGCAGCGGCCTGTCTTCTGTGGTAGACCAGGGGTCCACGCAGGTTTCCTTCGAAAATCCACCATATACATATATATGCATATAGATGAACATATATATGCATATATATGTATATATTATGGCAACACAACAACTCTCTGGTGACGTGCATTTGGACCAGAATCGCAGACTTCCGAGAAAAGGCTCACTTGCGGCCAATGCACAGCGCTCCCGGGGCCTTGGGCTCTGTGGGCGATGCTCGGTCATCTGCGGGTACTGGGGTACCGAGGTTGGAGGAGCACTCACTGACACTTTGAGCTCCTAGAGGTACAAACTACGTCTCATTCGTCTGTGTATGCTCTTGCAGGGTTCAGGGCCACCCACAGACAGCGTACCCAGGGATCCTTTGGCCCCTGCGTCCATGGCGGCCGTCACCCGCTGGAAAGAGTTCAGTTGGGAGACACTGCAGACAGCTGTGGGTCTGAATTCGGCCTCCGTGCCTTAGGAGCTTTGCGATCAGCTCTTTGAGCCTTTCATTTCTTCATTTTGAATGCGTCCACGGGGACCATTACGACCATCCTTGGCAGAAAGGTGAGGGAGAGGAAGGTGTCTGCTTCCGTCCTGAAGTCTGATTTCCACTACGGAAAGGGGGAAGGAGCCGAGGCCTTAGGAAGGAGCCCCGGGCCTCTGGGATGAAAGAGATCATGCTGAATTGTGGCTCTGGAACGCCCGGTGTCCACACTGCGGGGAGGTGGAGGTGCTAGGAGCGGCCTGTCTTCTGTGGTAGACCAAGGGTCCACGCAGGTTTCCTTCGAAAATCCACCATATACATATATATGCATATAGATGACATATATATGCATATATATGTATATGGTAGCTTTGGCAAAAAGCTCTCTGGTGACGTCCATTTTGAGCCAGAATCGCAGACTTCCGAGAAAAGGCTCACTTGCGGCAAATGCACAGCCCTCCCGGGGCCTTGGGGCTCTGTGGGCGATGCTCGGTCGTCTGCGGAGACTGGGGTACCGAAGATGGAGGAGCACTCACTGACACTTTGAGCTCCTAGAGGTACAAACTACGTCTCATTCGTCTGTGTATGCTCTTGCAGGGTTCAGGGCCACCCACAGACAGCGTACCCAGGGATGCTTTGGCCCCTCGTCCATGGCGGCCGTCACCCGCTGGAAAGAGTTCAGTTGGGAGACACTGCAGACAGCTGTGGGTCTGAATTCGGCCTCCTTGCCTTAGGAGCTTTGCGATCAGCTCTTTGAGCCTTTCATTTCTTCATTTCGAATGCGTCCACGGGGACCATTACGACCATACCAGGCAGAAAGGTGAGGGAGAGGGAGGTGTCTGCTTCCGTCCTGAAGTCTGATTTCCACTGCGGAAAGCGGGAAGGAGCCGAGGCCTTAGGAAGGCGCCCCGGGGCCTCTGGGATGAAAAGAGATCATGCTGAATTGTGGCTCTGGAACGCCCAGTGTCCACACTGCGGGGAGGTGGAGGTGCTAGGAGCTGCCTGTCTTCTGTGGTAGACCAGGTGTCCACGCAGGTTTCCTTCGAAAATCCACCATATACATATATATGCATACAGATATATATGCATATATATGTATATGGTAGCTTTGGCAAAAAGCTCTCTGGTGACGTCCATTTTGAGCCAGAATCGCAGACTTCCGAGAAAAGGCTCACTTGCGGCAAATGCACAGCACTCCCGGGGCCTTGGGGCTCTGTGGGCGATGTTCGGTCATCTGCGGGGACTGGGGTACCGAAGTTGGAGGAGCACTCACTGACACTTTGAGCTCCTGGAGGTACAAACTACGTCTCATTCGTCTCTGTATGCTCTTGCAGGGTTCAGGGCCACCCACAGACAGCGTACCCAGGGATGCTTTGGCCCCTCCGTCCATGGCGGGCGTCACCCGCTGGAAAGAGTTCAGTTGGGAGACACTGCAGACAGCTGTGGGTCTGAATTCGGCCTCCGTGCCTTAGGAGCTTTGCGATCAGCTCTCTGAGCCTTTCATTTCTTCATTTTGAATGCGTCCACGGGGACCATCACGACCATCCCGGCAGAAAGGTGAGGGCGAGGGAGGTGTCTGCTTCCGTCCTGAAGTCTGATTTCCACTGCGGAAAGCGGGAAGGAGCCGAGGCCTTAGGAGGGAGCCCCGGGGCCTCTGGGATGAAAAGAGATCATGCTGAATTGTGGCTCTGGAACGCCCGGTGTCCACACTCCGGGGAGGTGGAGGTGCTGGGAGCGGCCTGTCTTCTCTGGTAGACAGGGTCCACACAGGTTTCCTTCGAAAATCCACCATATACATATATATGCATATAGAAGAACATATATATGCATATATATGTATATGGTAGATCTGGCAAAAAGCTCTCTAATGACGTCCATTTTGAGCCGGAACTGCAGACTTTCGAGATACGGCTCACTTGCGGCAAATTCACGGCCCTCCCGGCGCCTCGGGGCTCTGAGGGCGATGCTCGGTCGCCTGCGGGTACTGGGGTACAGAAGTTGCAGAAGCACTCACTGACACTTTGAGCCCCTAGAGGTACAAACGGCGTCTCATTCCTCTCTGTATCCTCGTGCAGAGCTCCAGGCCACCTACAGACAGCGGACCCAGGGAGGCTTTGGCCCCTCCGTCCCTGGAGGCCGTCACCCGCTGGAAAGAGGTCAGTGGGGGACACTGCAGACAGCTGTGGGTCTGATTTCTGCCTCCGTGCCTTATGAGCTTTGCGATCACCTTTCGAGCCTTTCATTTCTTCATTTTGAATGCGTCCACGGGGACCATTACGACCATCCCTGGCAGAAAGGTGAGGGAGAGGGAGGTGTCTGCTTCCGTCCTGAAGTCTGATTTCCAATGCGGAAAGCAGGAATGAGCAGAGGCCTTAGGAAGGAGCCCCGGGGCCTCTGGGATGAAAAGAGATCATGCTGAATTGTGGCTCTGGAACGCCCGGTGTCCACACTCCGGGGAGGTGGAGGTGCTGGGAGCGGCTTGTCTTCCTGGTAGACCAGGGTCCACACAGGTTTCCTTCGAAAATCCACCATATACATATATATGCATATAGATGAACATATATATGCATATATATGCATATGGTAGATCTGGCAAAAAGCTCTCTAGTGACGTCCATTTTGAGCCGGAACTGCAGACTTTCGAGATACGGCTCACTTGCGGCAAATTCACGGGCCTCCCGGCGCCTCGGGGCTCTGAGGGCGGTGCTCGGTCGTCTGCGGGTACTGGGGTACAGAAGTTGCAGTAGCACTCACTGACACTTTGAGCCCCTAGAGGTACAAACGGCGTCTCATTCCTCTCTGTATCCTCGTGCAGAGCTCCAGGCCACCCACAGACAGCGGACCCAGGGAGGCTTTGGCCCCTCCGTCCCTGGAGGCCGTCACCCGCTGGAAAGAGGTCAGTTGGGGGACACTGTAGACAGCTGTGGGTCTGATTTCGGCCTCCGGGCCTTATGAGCTTTGCGATCACCTCTTCGAGCCTTTCATTTCTTCATTTTGAATGCGTCCACGGGGACCATTACGACCATCCCAGGCAGAAAGGTGAGGGAGAGGGAGGTGTCTGCTTCCGTCCTGAAGCCTGATTTCCACTGCGGAAAGCGGGAAGGAGCCGAGGCCTTAGGAAGGAGCCCCGGGGCCTCTGGGATGAAAAGAGATCATGCTGAATTGTGGCTCTGGAACGCCCGGTGTCCACACTGCGGGGAGGTGGAGGTGCGAGGAGCGGCCTGTCTTCTGTGGTAGAGCAGGGGTCCAGGCAGGTTTCCTTCAAAATCCACCATATACATATATATGCATATAGATGAACATATATATGCATATATATGTATATGGTAGATCTGGCAAAAAGCTCTCTAGTGACGCCCATTTTGAGCCGGAACTGCAGACTTTCGAGATACGGCTCACTTGCGGCAAATTCACGGCCCTCCCGGCGCCTCGGGGCTCTGAGGGCGGTGCTCGGTCGTCTGCGGGTACTGGGGTACAGAAGTTGCAGAAGCACCCACTGACACTTTGAGCCCCTAGAGGTACAAACGGCGTCTCATTCCTCTCTGTATCCTCGTGCAGAGCTCCAGGCCACCCACAGACAGCGGACCCAGGGGGGCTTTGGCCCCTCCGTCCCTGGAGGCCGTCACCCGCTGGAAAGAGGTCAGTGGGAAGACACTGCAGACAGCTGTGGGTCTGATTTCGGCCTCCGTGCCTTATGAACTTTGCGATCACCTCTTGGAGCCTTTCATTTCTTCATTTTGAATGCGTCCACGGGGACCATTACGACCATCCCAGGCAGAAAGGTGAGGGAGAGGATGGTGTCTGCTTCCGTCCTGAAGTCTGATTTCCAATGCGGAAAGCAGAAAGGAGCAGAGGCCTTAGGAAGGAGCCCCGGGGCCTCTGGGATGAAAAGAGATCATACTGAATTGTGGCTCTGGAACGCCCGGTGTCCACACTGCGGGGAGGTGGAGGTGCGAGGAGCGGCCTGTCTTCTGTGGTAGAGCAGGGGTCCAGGCAGGTTTCCTTCGAAAATCCACCATATACATATATATGCATAGATGAACATATATATGCATATATATGTATATGGTAGCTTTGGCAAAAAGCTCTCTGGTGACGTCCATTTCGAGCCAGAATCGCAGACTTCCGAGAAAAGGCTCACTAGACAGATTCGCAGACCTCCCGGCCTCGAGGGCTCTGAGAAGGCGGTGCTGAGTCGTCTAACGGTATATATATGTATATATATATATATATGTATATATATATATATATATATATATATA
>NW_024343022.1:0-479 GCF_902729225.1 Pteropus medius | reverse complement strand
AGATGACCGAGCATGGCCCACAGAGCCCCAAGGCCCCGGGAGGGCTGTGCATTTGCCGCAAGTGAGCCTTTTCTCGGAAGTCTGCGATTCTCGCTCAAAATGGACGTCACCAGAGAGCTTTTCGCCAAAGCTACCATATACGTATGTATGCATATATGCATCTATATGCATACATAAGTATATGGTGGATTTTCGAAGGAAACCTGCGTGGACCCCTGGTCTACCACAGAAGACAGGCCGCTCCTAGCACCTCCACCTCCCCGCATGTGGGCACCGGGCGTTCCAGAGCCACAATTCAGCATGATCTCTTTTCATCCCAGAGGCCCCGGGGCTCCTTCCTCAGGCCTCGGCTCCTTCCCGCTTTCCGCAGTGGAAACCAGACTTCAGGACGGAAGCAGACACCTCCCTCTCCCTCACGTTTCTGCCTGGGATGGTCGTAATGGTCCCCGTGGACGCATTCAAAATGAAGAAATGAAAGG
>NW_024343021.1:0-730 GCF_902729225.1 Pteropus medius | reverse complement strand
GGGACTCAGGCTGGCAGGAAGATGCAGTTGGGCTCGCTCACCAGGCAGCTCAGCTGTCTTCCCCCCATCGACCTGGGGCGGAGAGCAGTTTAAATTCAGTGAAAAGCCATTCCGCAGAAGAAGGCATGTCCTAGGGAGGCCCGCCCTCCCTCCCCCTGCCCGGCAAGGAAGCCTTTCCCACGTCCGCCAAGTTACAGCTGGGAAACCAGAGTGAACAGCTCTGCCCGTCGGGTCTGGGTGGCCCCGTGTGTCTCTGCCCACCATCTCCTGGTCCTCATGCACGTTATCAGTTCATCAAAGATGACATGGAGGAAACGCGTCTCCAGCCAGGGCATCCGAGACCCACGGCCACCTGCGTGGTGTGCCGTCCTGCAGTAACAGTCTCAGGAGTTTGCGAGGGCCTCAGACACCGCGCCCCAAATAAATGGGCACGTTCTCAGCCTGTCAAGGAAAAAGACTGCGCAGCCAGCTCGTCAACTGGGGGGCATTCCTCCTCTGCGCCTTAAAAAGAGATCTGATCTAAACGACTGGATTTCTCGAGGCCAGGGGAGGACGCTGAGGGGCGAGAGGCTTCTGGAGGTGCCTACCTGCAGGTCACGCCCGAGGGGAAAGGCGCCTGGGCGACAGTAAAGCGAGGCCCACGCGCTCTCCCGCAGGGTTTGCCGCCCTGTTCCAGCCCCTGGACAAGAAGCTGCCAGTTCTGGAAAGCCAGTGGCACACAGCGCTCGGT
>NW_024343020.1:0-425 GCF_902729225.1 Pteropus medius | reverse complement strand
GCCACAGAATATTCCTATCTATCAGTAGAAACTATGATTGCCTAGTTAACATATTTAAAAAGTAAAATAATTATAAAAAATAAATTTCATAGTCATAGCATTTTGCAGAGTATAAAATATTCTTCCTGCATTCACTTAATTGAAAACATTTATTAGAACTTGCATATTTAAGCATATACATCTAACGTGCCATCAATTCACACAAACTCTCTTGTCCTTGTCCTCTCTTTTCAATTTTCCACACAATTTTTTGAACCCTTTGTTTGCTCCAAATATTGTGAATAAAAGATGAATATCTATGCACTTTGGATTCAAGGAATTTACACTGTAGCCTGGTAGATATCAATAATAAAATTATTATTAATTTTGAATACTCCTTTTATCTTTCAGGCTTCTATTTCTTTCATTAGGAATGTATACACACA
>NW_024343019.1:0-517 GCF_902729225.1 Pteropus medius | reverse complement strand
CTTGTAAAAAACAGAAGTTTATTATTCACAGTTCTGGAGACTAGGAAGTCAAGATCAAGGCGCCAGCAGATTTAGTGTTTATTGAGAGCCCTCTTCCTGGTTCATAGACAGCCCTTTTCTCATTGTGTCCTCACGTGGCAGAAGGGGTCAGGGAAATCTCTGGGGTCTCTTGTTATTTTTAAAAAATTTTTATTAATAAAATCAAATAAATTCCAAGTGTACAATTCAACAATATGTCATATATATACACATATACATATGTGTGTATGTGTGTATATGTATGTGTATGTGTATATATATGTATATATATGTATATGTGTATATATATGTATATATGTATATATATGTGTATGTGTATATATATATGTATATATATACATATATATATACATATATGTGTGTGTGTATATATATATGTGTGTGTGTGTATATATATACATACACACATATATATGTTGCATTTTCACCACCCAAAGTTAGATTTCCTTCTGTCACCAAATATTTGACTCATTTTACC
>NW_024343018.1:0-503 GCF_902729225.1 Pteropus medius | reverse complement strand
AACTCACATGCTCCTTTTCTTAATTTCAACCCAAAAGATTTTATGCTCTTCACAATAAGCATTGCCTTAAATTTTGACTCCTCTGAATAAAGTTAAAAAGAAAGAACTGGGAGACTCAGAATTCGAGTTGTGAATTTGACAATGACTTTTCTTATAATTTATATTTTATTATTTTTAATGTGCTATCATATATTTTCATTTTCATTATATATCATATAATATCATATATTTTCAAAAATTTGTCAATTGCTCAAGGAATTCAGAACAATTTTCAGTCCCATCATTGAACTCTGCTTTCATCAGATAACTTTGTCTTTTCCCGTGGCTCCTGTTTTATAGTGCCTGAAAATATTTCCATATGTAGACACATGAATCTTCATGGAGATAAGCAAAAATATCAGATTCATCATTGATCTGTGTTGTACTCAGATAACTTTTAAACCAATTTAGAGAAAAATATTTTTTATTGCACTCAAAAGTATGTATGTTATCTTGTATTAAGG
>NW_024343017.1:0-450 GCF_902729225.1 Pteropus medius | reverse complement strand
GAGAGGGAGGTGGCAGCGAGGGCCACCGGGGTGCTGGCTGTGCTGCGCGGGTGTCCGGGAGAGGCTTCTGAGGACCTCGATGGAGGCAGGTGTTTCTAAGTGGGACACGTGGAAGTCGGGGATTAACTAGAAACACAAGTCGTAAGGCAAGAAAATTTGGCACCTGTTCTTTAAACGTGTGTGACTGTGAGAAAGACGCCATTGGCAGAGAATTTGGTGAAGGCGTTTGTCTCCCAGGACAAAGATGATATCCTGTCCTTAGATGTCACTCTGAAGTAGGAGCTGAGATCAGCCAGGGGGATACGGGTGTCGGTTCAGGAGTCAGAATAGAGTGAAAAAGTGGTTCCCCGACCTCCTGACATTGAGGTCCCCAGCCCCCTCCCCACCCCACGCTTCTCTAGCTCCCTGTGTAGCCACGGGTAAAGCAGCGAACCTCATTTTAAAATATGT
>NW_024343016.1:0-2022 GCF_902729225.1 Pteropus medius | reverse complement strand
TAACCCTAAACCGAACCCTAACCACAAACCTACCCCTAAACTAAACCTAACTTGAATCCTAATGGTAATTTTAGTCCTAAACCTAAACCTAACCCTGACCCTAAACCTACCCTAATGATAACACATAGTCAAAATTTTAAACTAACAATAACGCTAACCCAAACCCCTTACCCTAAACCGAACCATAATCCTAACTTTAACATTACCATAACCCGGAACCTAAACCTAACCATAACCTTAATTCTAGCAGTAACCCTAACCCTATCCCTACCCTAAGAATAACCCTAACCTCCTAACACTAACCTAACCCTAAACCTTATCTTAACCCTAAAACTAAATTAAATCCTAACCCTAAATCTAACCCTAACCCTAACAGTAACACTAACCCTAAATTATTCACTAGCAATAACTATAACTGAAATCACTTGCACTAAATTCACCCTAAACCTAAAGCTAAACCTAACCCTTAAATTCACGTAAACATAACCCTAACTCTAACCATAATCAAACCTACAGCTATACTAAACCTAACTCGAACGGTAACGGTAATCCTATCACTAAACATAACCCTAAACCAGACCCTAACCCTAAATCATAACCCTAACCTTAACACTACCACTAACCCTGAAATTAACTATAAAATTAAAGCTAATCCTAGCGCTAATTCTAACTCTAACCCAAATATTAATCCTAACACTAAATTTTAAATTAAAAATAACAGTTGCCATAACCCATTACACTAAACCTACCCCTAAACCAAATGCTAATCTTAACCCTAACACTAACTCTAACCCTAACCCTAGCCTTAATATGACCCTAACCCTAATGCTAAGCCTAACACTAATCCTAAATCTAAACTCTTACCCTAACCCTAACCCTAACCTAAACACTAACAATAAAACTAATCCGAACTCTAACCCTAACCCTAACACTAATTCTAAACTTAACTTAATCCTAACCCTATCCCTAACCCTAACACTAAACCTAACTCTAAACACTTAACCTAACTCACACCCTAACCTTAACCATAACCTAAACTTAACCGTAACCGTAACCCTAAAAAAATCCTAACTTTATTTCTAAACCTAACAAAAATCCTCTCTCTAACATCATATCCTAACACTAACCCTAAAAATAAATGTAACCCTAAGCAAAACAATAATGCTAAACCTAACCCTAAACCTAACCCTAACGCTAACTCTAAGCCTAAAACCAAATATAACTGTAAACCCTAAACCTAACACTACTTCTTACCTGAGCCCTAAATTTTACACTAAAAATAATCCTAACCTTAATGCCTGAACCTAAACATAATCGAAACCGTAATTTAACTCTAAAACTAACTCTAACCCTACCCTAACCCTGAATATCACCAAAA
This sequence comes from Pteropus medius, assembly GCF_902729225.1. Taxonomy (NCBI): domain Eukaryota; kingdom Metazoa; phylum Chordata; class Mammalia; order Chiroptera; family Pteropodidae; genus Pteropus; species Pteropus medius. Next base: position 644 of record NW_024343016.1, on the reverse strand, counting down.
CCTTAAACGTGAACCTAACATTAACCCTAACCCAAATTCTAACCCTAAATCTAAAGCTAATCCTAACCCCAATTCTAACCCTAAACCTAAATTTTGCAATAAGAATAACCCTAACCCTAATCAGAAACCCTAACCATAAACCTAAACGTAACGCTAAACTTAACACTAACAGAAACCCTAATCCTAAAACTAACCTTAATTTTAACGCTAACGTGAACTCAATTCTAAACCTAACCCTAACCCTAACATTAAACCCTAAACCTAAACATAAACATAAACCCTAACCCTAAACCTTACCCTAACTTAATCTAAACCTAACCGTAATCCTAACTCTAACGCTAACCCTAACCTTAAAGTAAACTTAAATTGAACCCTAACCCTAACACTAATCCTAACTCTAAACTATTATCCTAACCCTAAATCTAAGTTTAAGCTTAAGAGTAACCCTGACCCTAACCCTAACCTAACGCTAACCCTAAATCTAAACCGTAAACCTAACCCTAACCCTTATCATAACCCTAACCCTAAATCTAACCTTAACGTACCGCTAACCTTAACATTAACCCTAACACTAATCATAACTCTAAACTCTTTCCCTAACCCTAAACCTAACCTTAACCCTACTCTAAATTTGATCCTAACCA
>NW_024343015.1:0-688 GCF_902729225.1 Pteropus medius | reverse complement strand
CGTTGCTTCCGCCCAGTCCGGGAATTTGAGAAGGGCAGAGACAGCGTAGCATTCTTTCTAGTCTCCCTCTGCGATTTAGCTCAGGTTTCATTTAATTAGTTCGGGGAACGATTGCTTTGCTATCTGAAACAAACCGATTTTTTTCCCCTTAATTCTCAGGTGCAAGAGACTGAGTTAATTATGTCATTAGTTCATGGACCATTATTATCAGTGGCCCAGGCTGGGTTCCTCATCTCTCTGTCTTTCTATTTGTCCCTCCGTCTATCCATCATCTATTTATCTGTGTATCCATCCATCATCCATCCATCCATCCATCCTTCTACATAATCTACCTTATCATCTGTCTGTCATCTATCTGTCTGTCTATCTATCATCTATCTACCTATCTATCATCATCTTCTACTCTCCCACCTTCCCCCAATGACTCATCCACTGGTCCGTCCGTCCGTCCATCCATCCATCCATCCGTCCGTCCGTCCGTCTGTCCATCCACATGTTCATTCCTTTCTCTCGCTAAGCATCGCTCCTATTCTTCCGTGTTAAATCGTTCTGTTGCTGTTTTTCCTGATCTGTGTCTTTTTGTTTGCTCATGTTATTACAAGATGGATTCTTTCGCATCCTGTAATGTATTCTTATTTATCTAAATGGTATTGTTTTAACTATTTCACAGCTTCCCCCCTTCATTTCT
>NW_024343014.1:0-436 GCF_902729225.1 Pteropus medius | reverse complement strand
ACCTGAGGACTATACTAATATCAATATTAACGATACTATTGGTGGACAATTAATATGGTAACAACTTTTACTTCCTCTCCTTTATATATACATGTATCAGACGCAAGAAAAACACAATAGAATTTATCAAAATTTGATACTTACAAGGGAACTAAAGGGAACTACTATTTACAATGAAGATAAACCTAACCAAACTGAATCAAACTGAAAGAACGTGGAATCATTAGGATAATCAGTATCATAAACTAACAATGTCAAACTTAAATACCATGAATTTTCTGGACTTCTCCATGAAGAGCAGTTAGATGAGAGTATACGCATCGTGCAGTAACACATTACACCTTCTCCACCTCTTCCATCAACACTGTTGAGTTTAGGATGAAACGCCCTATCTAGAGCACTATACTCTGCAGCTCGGTAGAAAATAGGAAACAGA
>NW_024343013.1:0-342 GCF_902729225.1 Pteropus medius | reverse complement strand
ATAAACAAGCAACTCAACTAATAAACAAGATCCTTTTAGGTGGTGACAAATTCTATAATGTGCTATAAAGAAATAAAATAGTGATAAAATTTAAAAAAAGAGTCAGCCATCATTCCTAACAGAGGGAATGGTGTGTATAAAATGCCATAGGTGGGCAATCTTGGCTTGTTTCTAGAAGGCAGACCAGCATAACTCGAACGGGGGAGTTAGAGAGAGAGATGTAAGTGGAGACTAGTAGCATAGAAAGGGGACAGACCATAGTACAGAGTCTGAGTTTTATTCCAAGTGCAATGAGAAGCCATTGGAAGGTTTCAAGTGAGAATGACATGTCCGTTAAAAGAT
>NW_024343012.1:0-498 GCF_902729225.1 Pteropus medius | reverse complement strand
GTCATCTCCTAAAGTAGGTTTCCGTTTTCTTTCCACCGTACAGAAAAAATAAACGGACCCAAAAAGAAGCGAACCGAGGTCCCGCCGGTCCCGCGTGGAGGAGGAAGCCTGAGACCTGGGATGGGCCCCTCCTGCCCCGCGCTGGGCAGAGCGGGCCAAGGGGCGGGAGCGAGCGCCTGGGCGCGAGGGAGGCGGGAGGCGAGGGCGGAGGCGAGGCCGGGCTGCGGGGTGGAAAGAACTGTCGCTGGGTGTCAGGGGGAAAAGAGCGAGCGAGCTGCGACGTGGAGCTGGGCCGACGACGGCGAAGGCCAGGACACGCCGTGACGACGGGCGTGCCGGGGAGGGGGGTCCCCGGCAGCGAGGCGCCCAGGACGGAACTGCCGCTCGGCAGCTCACCCCCAGCGTGGATGCCGAAGCTGCTCAGCAGCCGGCGGGAGGTCAAAAGGAAGATGAAGAGCGAAGATGGACACGCCACACCCAAGCGAAGCGAGGACAGAT
>NW_024343011.1:0-349 GCF_902729225.1 Pteropus medius | reverse complement strand
TACCAATGTTTCTCATGGACCACATCAAAACTATGTACAAGGACTAGGCCTTATCTATCCCTTCTTTCTCCACCAACTAAGAGTATCTGGCATATTGTTAGTCTTCAATATGTTATTGAATATACGAAATTTCAAATACACATTCCAATTTTTAGTATCTTCCAAGTCATCGATTTTAGTTTATTGAAACATGACTATTCAAGACCCTAATAGCTTTAAAAATCAAAACAAACCTTCATTATACTCCTCTTTTTATTTCTTTTCAATGGGTAACTTAAAAGAAGTGTCCATATTACACACTCTGGGAAAGTCCAGTCAATTTAATAATGCTTTCCAAAAAAAAAAAAAA
>NW_024343010.1:0-475 GCF_902729225.1 Pteropus medius | reverse complement strand
CATAGGACAGCGTACACCGGGAAGAGAATTGGTGGACCACGTGCAAACAAAATAAGAAACAAAAGTGAGACTCCTAGGAACCAGGACAAAGAAATTCTCGTATTCTGATTTTTTGTTGCTATTAAGAGATCTAAGTTATGAGAACCCCATAGATAAATCCAAAAAGATGTTAAGTGAAAGAAAGTAGAGACAAAGAAGGAAATGCCGAACAATTCTATTTCTATGGAGTTCACGCATCAACGAAAGTAATCCGTAGGGGTGGAAGTCACGAAATGGTTAGGTTCGGGAGGACTGGAAAGGACACAGGATGCTTCATAAGGGAATGGATGCTCACCATGTCTTGCCCCCGGTGTGGCTGCACGGGTGCGTATGTGCACGGGTGTGTATCTGCACGTTAAAACCACGGAGCTGTACACTTAAGGTCTGTGCGTTTAAGAAGAAAGAGGCACATTTGACTCCGGTGGATCCCACTGCC
>NW_024343009.1:0-20827 GCF_902729225.1 Pteropus medius | reverse complement strand
GACCCACAGCTGTCTGCAGTGTCTCCCAACTGAACTCTTTCCAGCGGGTGACGGCCGCCATGGACGGAGGGGCCAAAGCATCCCTGGGTACGCTTCTGTGGGCGGCCCTGAACCCTGCAAGAGGATGCAGAGACGAATGACACGTAGTTTGTACCTCTAGGAGCTCAAAGTGTCAGTGAGTGCTCCTCCAACTTCGCCACCCCAGTAGCCGCAGATGACCGGGTATGGCCCACAGAGCCCCAAGGCCCCGGGAGGGCTGTGCATTTGCCGCAAGTGAGCCTTTTCTCGGAAGTCTGCGATTCTGGCTCAAAATGGACGTCACCAGAGAGCTTTTCGCCAAAGCTGCCATATACATATATATGCATATATATATTCATCTATATGCATATATATGTATATGGTGGATTTTCGAAGGAAACCTGCGTGGACCCCTGGTCTACCACAGAAGACAGGCCGCTGCTAGCACCTCCACCTCCCCGCAGTGTGGACACCGGGCGTTCCAGAGCCACAATTCAGCATGATCTCTTTTCATCCCGGAGGCCCCGAGGCTCCTTCCTCAGGCCTCGGCTCCTTCCCGCTTTCCGCAGTGGAAATCAGACTTCAGGACGGAAGCAGACACCTCCCTCTCCCTCACCTTTCAGCCTGGGATGGTCGTAATGGTCCCCGTGGACGCATTCAAAATGAAGAAATGAAAGGCTCAAAGAGCTGATCGCAAAGCTCCTAAGGCACGGAGGCCGAATTCAGACCCACAGCTGTCTGCAGTGTCTCCCAAATGAACTCCTTCCAGCGGGTGACGGCCGCCATGGACGGAGGGGCCAAAGCATCCCCGGGTACGCTGTCTGTGTGCGGCCCTGAACCCTGCAAGAGCATACAGAGACGAATGGGACGTAGTTTGTACCTCTGGGAGCTCAAAGTGTCATTGAGTGCTCCTCCAACTTCGGTACCCCAGTGCCCGCAGACGACCGAGCATCGCCCACAGAGCCCCAAGGCCCCGGGATGGCTGTGCATTTGCCGCATGTGAGCCGTTTCTCGGAAGTCTGCGATTCTGGCACAAAATGCACGTCTGTACAGTGCTTTTTGCCAGAGCTCCCCTAGATATATCTATATCTATATCCTTTTCTCTATCTATAGATATCTCTATATCTATCTATCCATGTATCTATATAACTATCTATCTATCTACCTATCTATCTATATATCTATCTATCTATGTATCTATTTCACTGTCTCTTTCTATAAATATATTTATATATATATGATGATTTTTATAACAAAAGGTGTGTTTTCCTTCGACATTTGAGATAAGACAGGCCGCTCCTAGCACCTCCACCTCCCCGCAGTGTGGACACCGGGCGTTCCAGAGCCTCAATTCAGCATGATCTTTTTTCATCCCAGAGGCCTCGGGGCTCCTTCCTAAGGCCTCGGCTCCTTCCCGCTTTCCGCAGTGGAAATCAGACTTCAGGACGGAAGCAGACACCTCCCTCTCCCTCACCTTTCTGCCTGGGATGGTCGTAATGGTCCCCGTGGACGCATTCAAAATGAAGAAATGAAAGGCTCAAAGAGCTGATCGCAAAGCTCCTAAGGCACGGAGGCCGAATTCAGACCCACAGCTGTCTGCAGTGTCTCCCAACTGAACTCTTTCCAGCGGGTGACGGCCGCCATGGACGGAGGGGCCAAAGCATCCCTGGGAACGCTGTCTGTGGGTGGCCCTGAACCCTGCAAGAGCATACAGAGACGAATGGGACGTAGTTTGTACCTCTAGGCGGTCAAAGTGTCAGTGAGTGCTCTTCCAACTTCGGTACCCCAGTACCCGCAGATGACCGAGCATCGCCCAAAGGGCACCAAGGCCCCGGGAGGTCTGTGTATTTGCCGCAAGTGAGCCTTTTCTCGGAAGTCTGCGATTCTGGCTCAAAATGGACGTCACCAGAGAGCTTTTTGCCAAAGCTACCATATACATATGTACGCATATATATATTCATCTATATGCGTACATATGTATATAGTGGATTTTCGAAGGAAACCTGCGTGGACCCCTGGCCTACCACAGAAGACACGCCGCTGCTAGCACCTCCACCTCCATGCAGTGTGGACACCGGGCGTTCCAGAGCCACAATTCAGCATGATCTCTTTTTATCCCGGAGGCCCCGGGGCTCCTTCCTCAGGCCTCGGCTCCTTCCCGCTTTCCGCAGTGGAAATCAGACTTCAGGACGGAAGCAGACACCTCCCTCTCCCTCACCTTTCAGCCTGGGATGGTCGTAATGGTCCCCGTGGACGCATTCAAAATGAAGAAATGAAAGGCTCAAAGAGCTGATCGCAAAGCTCCTAAGGCACGGAGGCCGAATTCAGACCCACAGCTGTCTGCAGAACCCCGCAACTGACCTCTACCCAGCGGGTGACGGCCGCCATGGACGGAGGGGCCAAAGCATCCCTGGGTACTCTGTCTGTGGGCTGCCCTGAACTCTGCAGAAGGATACAGAGAGGAATTATACCCATTTTCTGCCTCAAGAAGCTTAATTGGACCCTGAAAGCTTGTCGAAATTATAGACCCACTACCCGCAGAGGACTGAACAATGCCCACAAAGCCCCAGGGCCTCACAAGCCTGTGTATTTGCTGCAAGTGTGCAATTTCTCAAAAGTCTACAATTTGGGCTCGAAACGGACGTGAACTGAGTGCTTAATGCCAGAGGTACCATATATATATGTGCCTATGTACATATGAATATATATAGGCACATATATATATTAAAATTCATATATATATGAAATTCAGAAAAGTGTGTCTCATATACGTGATCACACAGCTAATAAGTCACCGAGTCACATACAGCCCAACAGGTTTCTGAAGTTTGCCAAACTGACCTCTTTCTTCCAGGGGCAGGATGCTATTTTGGCTTCCTCCTCCACAAGGATGGAGGGGCACATGGGACGATGAAGGGCGGCCCAAAGATTCGCTGGGCACACAGCTGTGGGTGGCCTTGATATCTGCAGAAGGATACAGAGAGGAATTAGACCCATTTTCTGTCCCAAGGTGCTCAATGGGACCCTGAGAGCTTGTCAAACGTATTGACCCACTACCCGTAGAGGACTGAACAAGGCCACAAAGCCCCAGGGCCTGACAAGCCTGTGTATTTGCCGCAAGTGAGCAATTTCTCAAAAGTCTGTACTTTGCGCTCAAAATGGACGTGAACTGAGTGGTTAATGCCAGAGCTACCATACATATATGTGCATATATATGAATATATATGCACATATATATATGGTGGAATTTTAGGAAAAGGCTGTGTTGCCGTCAGGTCTTTAGGGAAGGCAGGCCGCTTCAAGCACATCCGCCTTCCCGGATTGTGGACACAGGGGGTTCCAGAGCCACAAACAGGCAGTGTCCCAGCTCATCCAAGAAGCCCCAGGGCTCCGTGCTTGGGCCTCTCTTCCTTCCTGCTTTTTCATGTGATATCAGAGCTCTGGACTGGAACAGACACCTCCGTCTCCTTCACCTTTCTGCCTGGGCTGCTCGTCATGTTTCCTGTACACTCATTCAAAATTCAGAAAACTGAGTCTCATACACGTGATCACACAGCTAATAAGTGACAGAGTCACATACAGCCAACAGGTGTCTGAGGTTTGCCAAACTGACCTCTATCTACCAGGGGAAGGATGCCATTTTGGCTTCCTCCTCGACAAAGATGGAGGGGCACATGGGACGATGGAAGGGCGGCCCAAAGCATCGCTGGGCACACTGCCTGTGGGTGGCCCTGAAGTCTACAGAAGGATACAGAGAGGAATTAGACACATTTTCTGTCCCAAGGAGCTCAATGGTACCCTGAGAGCTTGTCAAACGTATGTACCCACTACCCTCAGAGGACTGAACATTGCCCACAAAGCCCCAGGGCCTGACAAGCCTGTGTATTTGTCGAAAGTGAGCAATTTCTCAAAAGTCTCCACTTTTGGCTCAAAATGGACGTGTACTGAGTGCTTAATGCCAGAGCTACCATGTATATATATGTGCATATATATATATGCATATATATGCACATATATATATGGTGGATTTTAGGAAAAAAGGCTATGTTGCCCTCAGGTCTTTAGGGAAGGCAACCTGTTCCAAGCACATCCGCCTTCCCGGATTGGGGACACAGGGTTTCCCAGAGCCACAATGAGACAGTGTCCCAGCTCATCAGATAGGCACCGGGGCTCAGACTTGGGGCCTCTCTTCCTTCCTGCTTTTTCAATTTGATATCAGAGCTCTGGACTGGAGCAGACACGTCCCTGTCCTTCACCTTTCTGCCTGGGCTGCTCGTCATGGTTCCTGTATACTCATTCAAAATTCAGAAAACTGAGTCTCATGCACATGATCACACATCTAGTAAGAGACAGAGTCACATACAGCCCAACAGGTGTCTGACTTTGCGAAACTGACCTCTTTCTACAAGGCGAAGGATGCCATTTTGGCTTCCTCCTCCACAAGGATGGAAGGGCACCTGGGACGATGGAAGGGCGGTCCAAAGCATCGCTGGGCACACTGCCTGTGGGTGTCCCTGAAGTCTGCACATGGATAAAGACAGGAATTAGACCCATTTTCTGTCCCAAGGAGCTCAATGGGACGCTGAGAGCATGTCAAACGTATGTACCCACTACCCGCAGTACACTGAACAATGCCCACAAAGCCCTGGGGCCTGATAAGCCTGTGTATTTGCCGCAAGTGAGGAATTTCTCAAAAGTCTGCACTTTGGCCTCAAAATGGACGTGAACTGAGTGCTGAAAGCCAGAGGTACCATATATAAATATATATACATATATATGCATATATATATGCACATATATAAAAGGGAGATTTTTTAAGAAAAAAAGCTCTGTTGCTTTCAGCTCTTTAAGGAAAGCAGGCCGTTCCAAGCACATCCGTCGTCAGGGAGAGTGGACACTGTGGGTCCGAGAGCCACTATGAGACAGTGTCCCAGCTCATCCAACAGGCCCCGGGGTTCCGTGCTGGGGCCTCTCTTCCTTCCTGTTTTTCAAATGTGACATCAGAGCTCTGGACTGGATCAGACACCTCCCTGTCCTTCACCTCCCTGTCCTTCACCAGGAACCATTTTGGCTTCCTCTTCTACAAGGTTGGACGGGAACATGGGACAATGGAATGGTCGCCCAAAGAATCGCTGGTCACACTGACTGTGGGTGGCCCTGAAGTCTACAGAAGTATACACAATGGAATTAGACCAATTTTCTGTCCCAAGGAGCTCAATGGTTGCCTGAGAGCTTGTCAAACATATGTACCCACTACCCGCAGAGGACTGAACAAGGCCACAAAGCCCCAGGGCCTGAAAAGCCTGTGTATGTGCCGCAAGTGAGCAATTTCTCAAAGGTCTCTACTTTGGGCGCAAAATGGACATGAACTGAGTGGTTAATGCCAGAACTACCATACATATATGTGCATATATATGAATATATATGTGCATATATATGAATATATGTGCATATATGTGCATATATATGAATATATGTGCATATATATGAATATATATGTGCATATATATGAATATATGTGCATATATGTGCATATATATGAATATATGTGCATATATATATCTATATATATATGCGCATATATATATGGTGGATTTTTAGGAAAAAAGCTGTGTTGCCCTCAGGTCTTTAGGGAAGGCAGGCCGTTGCACGCACATCCGCCTTCCCGGATTGTGGACTCAGGGGTTCCCATAGACACAATGAGACAGTGTCCCAGCTCATCAAAGAGGCATGGGGCTCCGTCCTGGGGCCTCTGTTCCTTCCTGCTTCTTCAATTTGTAATCAGAGCTCTGGACTGGAGCAGACACCTCCCTGTCCTTCACCTTTCTACCTGGGCTGCTCGTCATGGTTTCTGTACACTCCTTCAAAATTCAGAAAAGTGAGTCTCATACACGTGATCACACAGCTAATAAGTGACAGAGTCACATACAGCCCAACAGGTGTCTGAAGTTGGCCAAACTGACCTCTTTCTACCAGGGGAAGGATGCCATTTAGGCTTCCTCCTCGACAAGGATGGAGGGGCACATGGGACGATGGAAGGGCGGCCCAAAGCATCGCTGGGCACACTGCCTGTGGGTGGCCCTGAAGTCTACAGGAGGATACAGAGAGGAATTAGACCCATTTTCTGTCCCAAGTGCTCAATGGGACCCTGAGAGCTTGTCAAACGTATTGACCCACTACCCGCAGAGGACTGAACAAGGCCACAAAGCCCCAGGGCCTGACAAGCCTGTGTATGTGCCGCAAGTGAGCAATTTCTCTAAAGTCTGTACTTTGGGCTCAAAATGGACGTGAACTGAGTGGTTAATGCCAGAGCTACCATACATATATGTGCATATATATATATATGAATATATATGCACATATATATATGGTGGAATTTTAGGAAAAAGGCTGTGTTGCCTTCAGGTCTTTAGGGAAGGCAGGCCACTTCAAGCACATCCGCCTTCCCGGATTGTGGACACAGGGGGTCCCAGAGCCACAATGATGCAGTGTCCCAGCTCATCCAAGAAGCCCCAGGGCTCCATGCTGGGGCCTCTCTTCCTTCCTGCTTTTTCAATTTGATATGAGAGCTCTGGACTGGAGCAGACACCTCCCTCTCCTTCACCGTTCTGCCTGGCCTGCTCGTCATGTTTCCTGTACACTCATTCAAAATTCAGAAAACTGAGTCTCATGCACATGATTACACATCTAGTAAGAGAAAGAGTCACATACAGCCCAACAGGTGTCTGAATTTGCCAATCTGACCTCTTTCTACAAGGCGAAGGATGCCATTTTGGATTCCTCCTCCACAAGGATGGAAGGGCACCTGGGACGATGGAAGGGCAGTCCAAAGCATCGCTGGGCACACTGCCTGTGGGTGTCCCTGAAGTCTGCACATGGATAAAGACAGGAATTAGACCCATTTTCTGTCCCAAGGAGCTCAATGGGACCCTGAGAGCATGTCAAACGTATGTACCCACTACCCGCAGTAGACTGAACAATGCCCACAAAGCCCCGGGGCCTGATAAGCCTGTGTATTTGCCGCAAGTGAGGAATTTCTCAAAAGTCTGCACTTTGGCCTCAAAATGGACGTGAACTGAGTGCTGAAAGTCAGAGGTACCATATATAAATATATATGCATATATATGCATATTTATATGCGCATATATAAATGGGAGATTTTTTAAGAAAAAAAGCTCTGTTGCTTTCAGCTCTTTAAGGAAAGCAGGCCGTTCCAAGCACATCCGTCGTCAGGGAGAGTGGACACTGTGGGTCCGAGAGCCACTATGAGACAGTGTCCCAGCTCATCCAACAGCCCCGGGGTTCCATGCTGGGTCCTCTCTTCCTTCCTGTTTTTCAAATGTGACGTCAGAGCTCTGGACTGGATCAGACACCTCCCTGTCCTTCACCTCCCTGTCCTTCTCCAGGAACCATTTTGGCTTCCTCTTCTACAAGGTTAGACGGGAACATGGGACAATGGAATGGTCGCCCAAAGAATCGCTGGTCACACTGACTGTGGGTGGCCCTGAAGTCTACAGAAGGATACAGAGAGGAATTAGACACATTTTCTGTCCCAAGGAGCTCAATGGTTCCCTGAGAGCTTATCAAACGTATTGACCCACTACCCGCAGAGGACTGAACATTGACCACAAAGCCCCAGGGCCTGACAAGCCTGTGTATTTGCCGAAAGTAAGAAATTTCTCAAAAGTCCCCACTTTTGGCTCAAAATGGACGTGAACTGAGGGCTTAATGCCAGAGCTACCATATATATATATGCATATATATGTATATATATGCACATATATATATGGTGGATTTTAGGAAAAAAGGCTGTGTTGCCCTCAGGTCTTTAGGGAAGTCAACCTGTTCCAAGCACATCCGTCTTCCCGGATTGGGGACACAGGGTTTCCCAGAGCCACAATGAGACAGTGTCCCAGCTCATCAGATAGGCACCGGGGCTCAGTCCTGGGGCCTCTCTTCCTTCCTGCTTTTTCAATTTGATATCAGAGCTCTGGAATGGAGCAGACACGTCCCTGTCCTTCACCTTTCTGTCTGGGCTGCTCGTCTTGGTTCCTGTATACTCATTCAAAATTCAGAAAACTGAGTCTCATGCACATGATCACACAGCTAAGAAGAGATAGAGTCACATACAGCCCAACAAGGGTCTGAAGTTTGCCAAACTGACCTCTTTCTACCAGGCGAAGGATACCATTTTGGCTTCCTCTTCTACAAGGTTGGACGGGAACATGGGACGATGGAATGGTGGCCCAAAGCAGCGCTGGTCACACTGACTGTGGGTGGCCCTGAAGTCTACAGAAGGATACACAGTGGAATTAGACCCATTTTCTGTCCCAAGGAGCTCAATGGGACCCTGAGAGCTTGTCAAACGTATGTACTCACTTCCCGCAGAGGACTGAACAAGGCCACAAAGCCCCAGGGCCTGACAAGCCTGTGTATGTGCCGCAAGTGAGCAATTTCTCAAAAGTCTGTACTTTGGGCTCAAAATGGACATGAACTCAGTGGTTAATGCCAGAACTACCATACGTATATGTGCATATATATGAATATATATGTGCATATATATGAATATATATGTTCATATATATGAATATATGTGCATATATGTGCATATATATAAATATATGTGCATATATATATCTATATATATATGCACATATATATATGGTGGATTTTTAGGAAAAAAGGCTGTGTTGCCCTCAGGTCTTTAGGGAAGGCAGGCCGTTGCAAGCACATCCACCTTCCCGGATTGTGGATTCAGGGGTTCCCATAGACACAATGAGACAGTGTCCCAGCTCATCAAAGAGGCATGGGGCTCCGTCCTGGGGCCTCTCTTCCTTCCTGCTTCTTCAATTTGATATCAGAGCTCTGGACTGGAGCAGACACCTCCCTGTCCTTCACCTTTCTACCTGGGCTGCTCGTCATGGTTTCTGTACACGCATTCAAAATTCAGAAAAATGATTCTCATACACGTGATCACACAGCTAATAAGTGACACAGTCACATACAGCCCAACAGGTGTCTGAAGTTTGCCAAACTGACCTCTTTCTACCAGGGGAAGGATGCCATTTTGGCTTCCATCTCGACAAGGATGGATGGGCACATGGGACGATGGAAGGGCGGCCATAGCATCGCTGGGCACACTGCCTGTGGGTGGCCCTGAAGTCTGCAGAAGGATACAGAGAGGAATTAGACCCATTTACTATCCCAGGGAGCTCAATGGGACCCTGAGAGCTCGTCAAATGTATGTACCCACTACCCGCAGAGTACTGAACATTGCACACAAAGCCCCAGGGCCTGACAAGCCTGTGTATTTGTCGAAAGTGAGCAATTTCTCAAAAGTCTGCACTTTGGGCTCAAAATGGATGTGAACTGAGTGCTTAATGCCAGAGCTACCATATATATATATACATACATATATATATATATATGTATGTGTATATATATATATATATATATGCATATATATATGCATATATATGAATATATATGCACATATATGTATCGTGGATTTTTAGGAAAAAAGTTTGTGTTGCCCTCAGGTCTTTAGGGAAGGCCGGCCGTTGCAAGCACATCCGCCTTCCCGGATTGTGGACTCAGGGGTTCCCAGAGCCACAGCGAGACAGTGTCCCAGCTCATCAAAGAGGCATGGGGCTCCGTCGTGGGGCCTCTCTTCCTTCCTGCTTCTTCAATTTGATATCAGAGCTCTGGACAGGCGAAGACACCTCCCTGTCCTTCACCTTTGTGGCTGGGCTGCTCGTCATGGTTCCTGTACACTCACTCAAATTTCAGAAAACCGAGTCTCATACACGTGATCACACAGCTAATAAGTGACAGAGTCACATACAGCCCAACAGGTGTCTAAAGTTTGCCAACCTGACCTCTTTGTAGGAGTTGAAGGATTCCATTTTAGCTTCCTCCTCGACAAGGATGGAGGGGCACATGGGACGATGGAAGGGTGGCACACAGCCTGTGGGTGGCCATGAAGTCTGCAGAAAAATACAGAGAGGAATTAGACCCATTTTCTGTCCCAAGGAGCTCAATGGGACCCTGAGAGCTTGTCAAAAGTATGTACCCACTACCCGCAGAGGACTGAACATTGCCCATAAAGCGCCAGGGCCTGACTAGCCTGTGTATTTGCCGCAAGTGAGCAATTTCTCAAAAGTCTGTACTTTGGGATCAACATGGACGTGAACTGAGTGCTTAATGCCAGAACTACCATATATATATATGCATATATATGAATATATATGCACATATATATGGTGGACTTTTAGGAAAAAAGTCTGTGTTGCCCTCAGGTCTTTAGGGAAGGCAGGCCGTTGCAAGCACATCCGCCTTCCCGGATTGTGGACACACGGGGTCCCAGAGCCACAATGAGACAGTGTCCCAGCTCATCCAAGAGGCACCGGGGTCCGTCCTGGGGCCTCTCTTCCTTCCTTCTTTTTCGATTAGACATCAGACTCTGGACTGGATCAGAGACTTCCCTCTCCTTCACCTTTGTGCCTGAGTTGCTCGTCATGGTTCATGTACACTCATTCAAAATTCAGAAAACTGAGTCTCATACACGTGATCACACAGCTAATAAGTCACAGAGTCACATACAGCCCAACAGGTGTCTGAAGTTTGCCAAACTGACCTCTTTCTACTGGCGAAGGATGTCATTTTGGGTTCCTCCTCGAGAAGGATGGATGGGCACATAGGACGATGGAACGGCGACCCAAAGAATCGCTGGGAACACTGCCTGTGGGTGGTCCTGAAGTCAGCAGAAGGATACAGAGAGGAATTAGACCCATTTTCTATCCCAGGGAGCTCAATGGGACCCTGAGAGCTCATCAAATGTATGTACCCACTACCCGCAGAGTACTGAACATGGCCCACAAAGCCCCAGGGCCTGACAAGCCTGTGTATTTGTCGCAAGTGAGCAATTTCTCAAAAGTCTGCACTTTGGGCTCTAAATGGACGTGAACTGAGTACTTAATGCCAGAGCTACCATATATATATATATGCATATATATATATGTATATATGTATATATATATATATATGCATATATATGAATATATATTCACATATATATATCGTGGATTTTTAGGAAAAAATGTTGGTTGCCCTCAGGTCTTTAGGGACGGCAGGCCGTTCGATGCACATCCGCCTTCCCGGAGGGTGGACACAGGGGGTACCAGAGCCACAATGAGACAGTGTTGCAGCTCATCCAAGAAGCCCCGGGACTCCTTTCCTAGGACTCTGTTCCTTCCCGCTTTCTCAGTTTGAATAGAAACTTTTGGACTAGAGCAGTCACCTATCCGCGGTCACATTTCTTCCTGGGATGGTCGTGGGGGTCCGTGGATGCTCATTCATTCAAAAATAAGTCAACTAAGTCTCAGAGAGGAGATCACACGCCTAATAAGTGACAGAATCAGAGTGTGGACACAGGGGCTTCCAGAGCCACAATGCGACCTGGTCCCTTCTCATCCAAGAGGCCTGAGACCCCGGCTGTGCCCCCACCTCCCCGTATTCTGGCCTAGCTGCTGCTCAGTACCCAGAGACCCCGGCTTTGAACCAAGACCCCAGACACCCCATCTCAGAACCCAGAGGTCTCAGGTCGCTATACAGGAGTCGGCACCCGGCCAGCCCTGATGTCTGACAGCAGCCTCAGGGTCCCCCCAGGCAGCGGACCATGCTCTGAGAAACCCCTGTCCACCATACCGCCAGAGACTTCCTGTGCAGAATCTCTACGCCGACCCCACAGGCTGATCACTACCAGCCCACAGTTCCCCCGTCACGCTGCTTTAGAGTATTGGTTCATGTACACTCATTCAAAATTCAGAAAACTGAGTCTCACACACGGTTTGGCAAACTTCAGACACCTGTTGGTCTGTATGTGACTCTGTGACTTCCCAGCATGCGATGCCTGGGGGAGCAGGAGGGGCTGGGGCCTCACAGGCCTGAGATCCCAGGAGCATCAACCTCACCCCCAGCCACATCTGAAGGCGGGGAGGGCACAGAGGGTCAATGCTCCCTCTCCAAGGTCACGACCGCGTGTCCAGTCGGCTCATGGATTCCTGCAAAGGCCTGCAGACGGCTGTGTCTGTTTCGGCCACGTCAGCGCCTGGTGGCCAGCGCTGTGTTCTGTGACACCGGGCATGGGCGTGGAGGGCCGTGAGGGGCCTGAAGCTGCGCGCAGCTCCGGGGCCTATTTGCTGCCCTCGGACCACCCCGGCGGACTACGGGGCAGGCGAGGGAGAGATGTGGAGTCCCGGGCTCAACTTTGAGCGGTCCCCAGCCCCCAGCATTGGCCAGGCATCTCTCAGGGCCGTCGCGTTCCACGGGGGTGAACTGCTGCGGCTGCGGGACGCATGAAAGGGCTCAGGCCCCCTCCCTCTGTCCCTGCCCCCTAAATCCCACTGCAACTTTTGAACCTAAGGACCTCGGAAAAAATAAGGGCTGACACTTACATGAAATGACTTTGTATATACACTGAAACCCTCGGAGGTGAATATCGTTAGGACCATCCACAGGTAACTGAGAAGCTGAGTAGTAAGAGGCAGGGTAGAAACTGCTGCGTGTTCAAACCCGGCTCCTCCTGCAACCGCCTGTGAGAATGAGGCAATTGGGCACACGTGGTGGGGGGAGGAGCCGGGTTTGAACACGGGGCAATTGAAGACCAGAGCAGGTGCTCTTAAGCAGCGTCTTCTGCTGCCGCCCCACACCCCCGCTCGCTTTCCCAACAATGGTCTTGAAATACTCTGCACCTGACCCCAAGAAAAAAGTCAGGATGGTGGGGACAGCGGCTTCTCATGCTTTGCGCTGCCCAACCTCCTCCAGAGCTGACGAAAGACGCTCAGGACATGGAGCCACCCCAAGGAGCTCCACGGAACCCAGAGTGCTTGTCAAACGTCTGTACCCAACAACCCGCAGAGGACTGAACATTGCCCACAAAGCCCACGGCCTGATAAGCCTGGGTATTTGCCGCAAGTGAGCAATTTCTCAAAAGTCTGCACTTTGGGCTCAAAATGGACGTGAACTGAGTGCTTAATCCCAGAGCTACCATATATATATGTATATACATATATATGAATATATATGCAAATATATATCAATATATATCCTATATATATATATATATATATATATATATATATATATATATATATATATATATATATATATTGGAATTTTAGGAAAAAAGGCTGTGTGGCCCTCAGGTCTTTAGGAAAGGCAGGCCGTTCCAAGCACTTCTGCCTTCCCGCATTGTGGACACAGGGGGTCCCAGAGCCGCAATGAGACCGTGTCCCAGCTCATCCAAGAGACACCGGGGCTCCGTCCTGGGGCCTCTCTTCCTTCCTACTTTTTCAATTTGATATCAGACCTCTGGACTGGAGCAGACACCTCTCTCTCCTCCACCTTTCTGCCTGGGCTGCTCATCATGGTTCCTGTACACTTATTCAAAATTCAGAAAACACAATCTCATACACGTGATCACACAGCTAATAAGTGACAGAGTCACATACAGCCCAACAGGTGTCTGAAGTTTGCCATACTGACCTATTTCTACGAGAAGAAGGATGCCTTTTGGCTTCCTCCACGACAACGATGGAGGGGCACATGGGACGATGGAAGGGCGGCCCAAAATATCGCTGGGCACACTGCCTGTGGGTGGCCCTGAAGTCTGCAGAAGGATACAGAGAGGAATTAGACCCATTTTCTATCCCAGGGAGCTCAATGGGACCCTGCGAGCTTGTTAAACATATGAACCCACTACCCGCAGAGGACAAAACATTGCCCACAAAATCCCAGGGACTGACCAGCATGTCAATTTGCCGCAAGTGAGCTATTTCTCAAAAGTATGCATTTCTGGCTCAAAATGGATGTGAACTGAGTGATTAATCCCAGAGCTAGCATATACACATGTGCATATATATGAATATGAATATATATGAATATATATGCACAAATATATAGTGGATTTTCAGGAAAAAAGCTCTGTTGCCCTCAGGTCTTTAGGGAAGGCAGGCCGTTCCAAGCATATCCGCCTTCCCGGATTGTGGACACAAGGGGTCCCAGAGCCACAATGAGACAGAGTCCCAGCTCATCCCAGAGGCCCCGGGGCTCCTTCCTAAGGACTCTGCTCCTTCGAGCTTTCCACATTGGAAATCAGACTTCTAGACGGAAGCACACACTTCCCTCTCACTCACCTTTCTGACTGGGATGGTCGTAATAGTCTCCGTGTACGCATTCAAAATGAAGAAACAAAAGGCTCAGAGAGGTGATCGCAAAGCTCCTAAGGCACGGAGGCCGAATTCAGACCCACAGCTGTCTGCAGTGTCTCCAAAATGAACTCTATCCAGCGGGTGACGGCCGCCATGGACGGAGGGTCCAAAGCATCCCTGGGAACGCTGTCTGTGGGTGGCCCTGAACCCTGCAAGAGCATACAGAGACGAATGAGACGTAGTTTTTACCTCTAGGAGCTCAAAGTGTCAGTGAGTGCTCCTCCAACTTCGCCACCCCAATACCCGCAGATGACCGAGCATGGCCAACAGAGCCCCAAGGCCCCGGGAGGGCTGTGCATTTGCCGCAAGTGAGCCTTTTCTCGGAAGTCTGCGATTCTGGCTCAAAATGGACGTCACCAGAGAGCTTTTCGCCAAAGCTACCATATACATATATATGCATATATACATCTATAAGCATATATATGTATATGGTGGATTTTCGAAGGAAACCTGCGTGGACCCCTGGTTTACCACAGAAGACAGGCCGCTCCTAGCACCTCCACCTCCCAGCAGTGTGGACACCGGGCGTTCCAGAGCCACAATTCAGCATGATCTCTTTTCATCCCAGAGGCCCCGGGGCTCCTTCCTAAGGCCTCGGCTCCTTCCCGCTTTCCGCAGTGGAAATCAGACTTCAGGACGGAAGCAGACACCTCCCTCTCCCTCACCTTTCTGCCTGGGATGGTAGGTAATGGTCCCCGTGGACGCATTCAAAATGAAGAAATGAAAGGCTCAAAGAGCTGATCGCAAAGCTCCTAAGGCACGGAGGCCGAATTCAGACCCACAGCTGTCTGCAGTGTCTCCCAACTGAGCTCTTTCCAGCGGGTGACGGCCGCCATGGACGGAGGGGCCAAAGCATCCCCGGGTACGCTGTCTGTGGGCGGCCCTGACCCCTGCAAGAGGATGCAGAGACGAATGACACGTAGTTTGTACCTCTAGGAGCTCAAAGTGTCAGTGAGTGCTCCTCCAACTTCGCCACCCCAGTACCCGCAGATGACCGGCATGGCCCACAGAGCCCCAAGGCCCCGGGAGGGCTGTGCATTTGCCGCAAGTGAGCCTTTTCTCGGAAGTCTGCGATTCTGGCTCAAATGGACGTCACCAGAGAGCTTTTTGCCAAAGCTACCATATACATATATATGCATATATATATTCATCTATATGCATATATATGTATATGGTGGATTTCGAAGGAAACCTGCGTGGACCCCTGGTCTACCACAGAAGACAGGCCGCTCCTAGCACCTCCACCTCCCCGCAGTGTGGACACCGGGCGTTCCAGAGCCACAATTCAGCATGATCTCTTTTCATCCCAGAGGCCCCGGGGCTCCTTCCTAAGGCCTCGGCTCCTTCCCGCTTTCCGCAGTGGAAATCAGACTTCAGGACGGAAGCAGACACCTCCCTCTCCCTCACCTTTCTGCCTGGGATGGTCGTAATGGTCCCCGGGACGCATTCAAAATGAAGAAATGAAAGGCTCAAAGAGCTGATCGCAAAGCTCCTAAGGCACGGAGGCCGAATTCAGACCCACAGCTGTCTGCAGTGTCTCCCAACTGAACTCTTTCCAGCGGGTGACGGCCGCCATGGACGGAGGGGCCAAAGCATCCCCGGGTACGCTGTCTGTGGGTGGCCCTGACCCCTGCAACAGGATGCAGAGACGAATGACACGTGGTTTGTACTTCTAGGAGCTCAAAGTGTCAGTGAGTGCTCCTCCAACTTCGCCGCCCCAGTACCCGCAGATGACCGGGCATGGCCCACAGAGCCCCAAGTCCCCGGGAGGGCTGTGCATTTGCCGCAAGTGAGCCTTTTCTCGGAAGTCTGCGATTCTGGATCAAAATGGACGTCACCAGAGAGCTTTTCGCCAAAGCTACCATATACATATATATGCATATATCTATACGCATATATATGTATATGGTGGATTTTCGTAGGAAACCTGCGTGGACCCCTGGTCTACTACAGAAGACAGGCCGCTGCTAGCACCTCCACCTCCCCGCAGTGTGGACACCGGGCGTTCCAGAGACACAATTCAGCATGATCTCTTTTCATCCCGGAGGCCCCGGGGCTCCTTCCTCAGGCCTCGGCTCCTTCCCGCTTTCTGCAGTGGAAATCAGACTTCAGGACGGAAGCAGACACCTGCCTCTCCCTCACCTTTCTGCCTGGGATGGTCGTGATGGTCCCCGTGGACGCGTTCAAAAGGAAGAAATGAAAGGCTCGAAGAGCTGATCGCAAAGCTCCTAAGGCACGGAGGCCGAATTCAGACCCACAGCTGTCTGCAGTGTCTCCCAAATGAACTCTTTCCAGCGGGTGACGCCCGCCATCACGGAGGGCCAAAGCATCCCTGGGTACGCTGTCTGTGGGCGTCCCTGACCCATGCAAGAGGATGCAGAGACGAATGACACGTTGTTTGTACCTCTAGGAGCTCAAAGTGTCAGTGAGTGCTCCTCCAACATCGCCACCCCAGTACCAGCAGATGACCGGGCATGGCCCACAGAGCCCCAAGGCCCCGGGAGGGCTGTGCATTTGCCGCAAGTGAGCCTTTTCTCGGAAGTCTGCGATTCTGCCCCAAAATGGACGTCACCAGAGAGCTTTTCGCCAAACCTACCATATACATATATATGCATATATATATTCATCTATATGCATATATATGTATATGGTGGATTTTTGAAGGAAACCTGCGTGGACCCCTGCTCTACCACAGAAGACAGGCCGCTCCTCGCACCTCCACCTCCCCGCAGTGTGGACACCGGGCGTTCCAGAGCCACAATTCAGCATGATCTCTTTCATCCCAGAGGCCCCGGGGCTCCTTCCTAAGGCCTCGGCTCCTTCCCGCTTTCCGCAGTGGAATCAGACTTCAGGACGGAAGCAGACACCTCCCTCGCCCTCACCTTTCTGCCTGGGATGGTCGTGATGGTCCCCGTGGACGCATTCAAAATGAAGAAATGAAAGGCTCAGAGAGCTGATCGCAAAGTTCCTAAGGCACGGAGGCCGAATTCAGACCCACAGCTGTCTGCAGTGTCTCCCAACTGAACTCTTTCCAGCGGGTGACGGCCGCCATGACGGAGGGCCAAAGCATCCCCGGGTACGCTGTCTGTGGGCGGCCCTGACCCATGCAAGAGGATGCAGAGACGAATGACACGTAGTTTGTACCTCTAGGAGCTCAAAGTGTCAGTGAGTGCTCCTCCAACTTCGCCACCCCAGTACCCGCAGATGACCGGGCATAGCCCACAGAGCCCCAAGGCCCCGGGAGGGCTGTGCATTTGCCGCAAGTGAGCCTTTTCTCGGAAGTCTGCGATTCTGGCTCAAAATGGACGTCACCAGAGAGCTTTTCGCCAAAGCTACCATATACATATAGATGCATATATATATTCATCTATATGTATATATATGTATATGGTGGATTTTCGAAGGAAACCTGCGTGGACCCCTGCTCTACCACAGAAGACAGGCCGCTCCTCGCACCTCCACCTCCCCGCAGTGTGGACACCGGGCGTTCCAGAGCCACAATTCAGCATGATCTCTTTTTATCCCGGAGGCCCCGGGGCTCCTTCCTCAGGCCTCGGCTCCTTCCTGCTTTCCGCAGTGGAAATCAGACTTAAGGACGGAAGCAGACACCTCCCTCTCCCTCACCTTTCAGCCTGGGATGGTCGTAATGGTCCCCGTGGACGCATTGAAAATGAGGAAATGAAAGGCTGAAAGAGCTGATCGCAAAGCTCCTAAGGCACGGAGGCCGAATTCAGACCCAAAGCTGTCTGCAGTGTCTCCCAACTGAACTCTTTCCAGCTGGTGACGGCCGCCATGGACGGAGGGGCCAAAGCATCCCCGGGTACGCTGTCCGTGGGCGGCCCTGACCCCTGCAAGAGGATGCAGAGACGAATGACACGTAGTTTGTACCTCTAGGAGCTCAAAGTGTCAGTGAGTGCTACTCCAACTTCGCCACCCCAGTACCCGCAGATGACTGGGCATGGCCCACAGAGCCCCAAGGCCCCGGGAGGGCTGTGCATTTGCCGCAAGTGAGCCTTTTCTCGGAAGTCTGCGATTCTGGCTCAAAATGGACGTCACCAGAGAGCTTTTCGCCAAAGCTACCATATACATATATATGCATATATCTATATACATATATATGTATACGGTGGATTATCGAAGGAAACCTGCGTGGACCCCTGGTCTACTACAGAAGACAGGCCGCTGCTAGCACCTCCACCTCCCCGCAGTGTGGACACCGGGCGTTCCAGAGCCACAATTCAGCATGATCTATTTTCATCCCGGAGGCCCCGGGTCTCCTTCCTCAGGCCTCGGCTCCTTCCCGCTTTCCGCAGTGGAAATCAGACTTCAGGACGGAAGCAGACACCTCCCTCTCCGTCACCTTTCAGCCTGGGATGGACGTAATGGTCCCCGTGGGCGCATTCAAAATGAAGAAATGAAAGGCTCAAAGAGCTCATCGCAAAGCTCCTACGGAACGGAGGCCCAATTCAGACCCACAGCTGTCTGCAGGGTCCCCCAAATGAACTCTTTCCAGCGGGTGACGGCCGCCATGGACGGAGGGGCCAAAGCATCCCAGGGTACGCTGTCTGTGGGCGGCCCTGACCCCTGCAAGAGGATGCTGAGACGAATGACACGTAGTTTGTACCTCTAGGAGCTCAAAGTGTCAGTGAGTGCTCCTCCAACTTCGCCACCCCAGTACCCGCAGATGACCGGGCATGGCCCTCAGAGCCCCAAGGCCCCTGGAGGGCTGTGCATTTGCCGCAAGTGAGCCTTTTCTCGGAAGTCTGCGATTCTGGCTCAAAATGGACGTCAACAGAGAGCTTTTCGCCAAAGCTACCATATACATATATATGCATATATATATTCATCTATATGCATATATATGTATATGGTGGATTTTTGAAGGAAACCTGCGTGGACCCCTGGTCTACCACAGAAGACAGGCCGCTCCTAGCACCTCCACCTCCGCCCAGTGTGGACACCGGGCGTTCCAGAGCCACAATTCAGCATGATCTCTTTTAATCCCGGAGGCCCCGGGGCTCCTTCCTCAGGCCTCGGCTCCTTCCCGCTTTCCGCAGTGGAAATCAGACTTCAGGACGGAAGCAGACACCTCCCTCTCCCTCACCTTTCTGCCTGGGATGGTCGTAATGGTCCCCGTGGACGCATTGAAAATGAAGAAATGAAAGGCTCAAAGAGCTGATCGCAAAGCTCCTAAGGCACGGAGGCTGAATTCAGACCCACAGCTGTCTGCAGTGTCTCCAAACTGAACTCTTTCCAGCGCGTGACGGCCGCCATGGACGGAGGGGCCAAAGCATCCCCGGGTACGCTGTCTGTGGGCGGCCCTGAACCCTGCAAGAGGATGCAGAGACGAATGACACGTAGTTTGTACCTCTATGAGCTCAAAGTGTCAGTGAGTGCTCCTCCAACTTCGCCACCCCAGTACCCGCAGATGACCGGGCATGGCCCACAGAGCCCCAAAGCCCCGGGAGGGCTGTGCATTTGCCGCAAGTGAGCCTTTTCTCGGAAGTCTGCGATTCTGGCTCGAAATGGACGTCACCAGAGAGCTTTTTGCCAAAGCTACCATATACATATATATGCATATATATGTTCATCTATATGCATATATATGTATATGGTGGATTTTCGAAGGAAACCTGCCTGGACCCCTGCTCTACCACAGGAGACAGGCCGCTCCTCGCACCTCCACCTCCCGCAGTGTGGACACCAAGCGTTCCAGAGCCACAATTCAGCATGATCTCTTTTCATCCCAGAGGCCCCGGGGCTCCTTCCTCAGGCACGGCTCCTTCCCGCTTTCCGCAGTGGAAATCAGACTTCAGGACGGAAGCAGACACCTCCCTCTCCTCACCTTTCTGCCTGGGATGGTCGTAATGGTCCCCGTGGACGCATTCAAAATGAAGAAATGAAAGGCTCAGAGAGCTGATCGCAAAGCTCCTAAGGCACGGAGGCCGAATTCAGACCCACAGCTGTCTGCAGTGTCTCCCAGCTGAACTCTTTCCAGCGGGTGACGGCCCCCATGGACGGAGGGGCCAAAGCATCCCTGGCTACGCTGTCTGTGGGTGGCCGTGAACCCTGCAAGAGGATACAGAGACGAATGAGACGTACTTTGTACCTCTAGGGCTCAAAGTGTCAGTGAGTGCTCCTCCAACTTCGCTACCCCAGTACCCGCAGATGACCGAGCATCGCCCACAGAGCCCCAAGGCCCCGGGAGGGCTGTGCATTTGCCGCAAGTGAGCCTTTTCTCGGAAGTCTGCGATTCTGGCTCAAAATGGACGTCACCAGAGAGCTTTTCGCCAAAGCTATCATATACATACATATGCATATATATATTCATCTATATGCATATATATGCATATGGTGGATTTTCGAAGGAAACCTGCGTGGACCCCTGGTCTACTACAGAAGACAGGCCGCTGCTAGCACCACCACCTCCCCGCAGTGTGGACACCGGGCGTTCCAGAGCCACAATTCAGCATGATCTGTTTTCATCCCGGAGGCCCCGGGGCTCCTTCCTCAGGCCTCGGCTCCTTCCCGTTTTCCGC
>NW_024343008.1:0-513 GCF_902729225.1 Pteropus medius | reverse complement strand
ATAGATCCCACACATAGTGAAATAGGGGTTTACTAATGAAGAAATGTGTCAAAGAATTAACGATGAGAATGATCAGAAAGCCTGGTGTCCTGAATAAGCTACCTGCAAGGTTAAGGGAACATTTTATCTATGTTTGAAACTGAAAACGTGAAGAAACAGGCCCATTGTTAATGGCCTGTTATTTTAAAAGAAAAAAAAAGATAAAAAATATAATTATTTTTCTCTCCCCAGTACAAAGCACTCATATGTGGAAAGCAGTTCAGTGCAATTCTGCTGTCATCTTCATCAGCCAGTGATTCTTTTCCTTTCTCTATGCAAATGACTCTGCAATACATCAGGGATCATATGAAAAGGATTATGTTTTAGTTAAGGAGATTCGGCCTTGGCCTGAAAAAAACTGGACTCACGCTCTTATCACCAATAAAAGACTGTTGTTTTCTTGTAAACAGAGCCCTAAACCCCACGAATACTCTCTACTTGTCAAAGTGCCCCACAGAGGAAAAGACCTGTTGC
>NW_024343007.1:0-885 GCF_902729225.1 Pteropus medius | reverse complement strand
TATATATTTGTAATGATAACAACACGTCAAAGATTCAGAACTGAAGTGTATAACATAAAACAAGAAAGACCAGAGGGAAATCCACAATCCAACCAAAATAAAAGAACAGAAACACAAGGACAAGGAAGCAATGGAAATACTGAGCTACCTGAAAGCAAAAAATAAAATGGCTACAGGAAAACCTCATATTTCAATAATCAACCTAAAAATAAATGGACTGAACTCACCGACAAAAAAGCACTGAGTTGCAAATTGAATTAGAAAAACAAAACTCAACCATATGCTGCCTTCAGGAGACATATCTCAGTTCCAAAGACAAATATAGACTTAAAGTGAAAGGGTTGAAAATGATATTTCAAGCAAATGGCATTCAGAGAAAAGCGGGAGTAATGGTACTAATTTCTAACAAAATAGAGTTTAAAATGAAAAAGCTAAAGAAAGATACTGAAGGAACACTTTATAATGATAAAAGGAATCAAACACCAAAAAGACATAATGCTTATTAATATCTATGCTCCCAATCAAGTTGCGCTGAAATATATGAAGAAATTACTAACAGAACTAAAGGGAGAAACAGACAAAGATACTAACATAGTGGGGGGATCTAAATATCCCACTGTCCAATATGGACAGATCAACCAAACAGAAAATTAAGAAGGAAATAACATTTTTAAATGACATTAGATCAACTGGATATAATTGACATTTACAGAGCCTTTCATCCCAAAACAGCAGCTTATACATTCTCTAGTACATGTGGAACATTCTCAAGAATCAACCATGTACCGGACACAGAGATAGCCTCAACAAATATAAGAGGGTTGAAATCATACCAACCATATTCTCTGAGCAAAATGCTTTGAAGTTGGAGATGAACTGTAAAAA
>NW_024343006.1:0-321 GCF_902729225.1 Pteropus medius | reverse complement strand
ATCTATATCTATATATCTATATCTATATATCTATATCTATATCTATATCTATCATCTATATCTATATCTATATCTATCATCTATATCATCTATATCTATATTATCTATACCTATATCTACATCTACATCTACATCTATATGGAGAAAGAGTCCAAAGCTTTTTTTTTTTTTTATCATATCCTCAAAGGGCCTATGGCCCCCAAATACTAACCCCGATTTGGGGTGCTGAGTTTTCTCTGCTAGCCAGAAGCTGACACATGGGCACCCTGATGCTTTCTCCTTCTTGGAGCGCTAAAGGCTTCCAGGATGTGAGCTCATTAA
>NW_024343005.1:0-802 GCF_902729225.1 Pteropus medius | reverse complement strand
ACCATACACCAAAATTAACTCAAAATGGACCTAAATATAAGACCTGGAACAATAAATTGCATAGAAGAAAACATAGGTACTAAACTCATGGACTTTAGTCTTTGAGATCAGATTCATAAAATCCTCTCTAAGACAAGGAAGCAAAAATAAATGAATAAGACTATATCAAACTATATCAAATGAATAAGACTATATCAAACTAAAAAGCTTCTGCACAGCAAAAGAAACCAACAAAAAAAGAGGCAACCAACTAAATGGAGACAATATTTTCAAACACCTCCAATAAGGGCCTAATGTCAAAAATACATAAAGAACTCATACAACTCAACAACAGTGAAACAACCAATCCAATTAAAAAATAGGCACAGGACCTGAGCAGACACTTCTCCCAAGAAGACATACAGATAGCCAACAGCTATATAAAAAGATGCTCAACTTCCCTAGCTATTAGGAAAATACAAAACAATGAAATTCCACCTCACACCTGTTAGAATGGCTATCATCAACAAGACAAGTAATAGCATGTGTTGGAGAGGTTGTGGGGAAAAAAGAACCTTCATACACTGCTGATGGGAATGTAAATTGGTACAGGTAGTACGGAAAACAGTATGGAGTTTCCCCCCAAAATTTAGAATTGCCATATGATCCAGCAATCTCTCTTCTGGGTATCCACCCCCAAAAAGTTGAAAACATTTATCCGTAAAAATATATGTACCCTGATGTTCATTGCAGCATTATTCACAGTGGCCAAGACATGGAAACAACTTAAGTATCCTTCAATAGATGACTGGATAAAGATGTG
>NW_024343004.1:0-986 GCF_902729225.1 Pteropus medius | reverse complement strand
AAAATTTTTCTTCAGGAGCTTTGTGAACTCTTGCACAGATTTTAGTGGATATGAATGTTCGAAGATGGGGAGGAGAAGAAAGGGGGAAAAGAGAAGAGAGAAGGACATAATGAGAGAAGGACAGAAAAATTACTGAGGGAGATTTATATAGACCATGAGCCTGAACATATTTCACCATTAGCACCTTTTTTTTGTTTTTAACGTGGAAAAGTAATATTTTATGTTGCTCGTCTATGAAAAATAGATACTGGTTTGTCTTCTACATCTGCATCTTATGTGGAGAGGTTAATATAAACATTTCACTGTCAAGATGAACTTTTCTTTTTATTGAGGGCGTATGACCCCTTTGTCTTGCAGCCTGCTAGTATCTTTGTTCAGGTAATTGAGAAATGGTATGTTTTGGGTGACAAGATGCCTGGGCAGTTAATGAAATTTAAGGGAAGAATCGAAGAGTATGAGAAATACCCGTATTTGTACCTGTGCCTGTTGGTTATGCTGCATTAGTCAGCTACTGCCATGGTAATGCAGCATAACAAACTTCCAAAATTCAGTGGCTTTCAAAAATAAGCACTTATTCTCATGCTGTCTGGTACGCAGGGTGACTTTGGCTGATGGAAGCTGGGTTCAGCTGGTATCTCTGCTTCAGGCTGTTGGTCAGCTGATTTTCTGTGGGTTGGACACAAGTCAGTTGACATGTGTCCATTCTGAGGACGAGGCTGAAGGGGCATTTGCAACTAGGGGCATACTTTTCTCATGTCGGACCACCGGAGCACAAGTGGAAGCTCATTTAAGGCCTCTATTCACGTCATGTCCATAACACCCCTTTGGCCAAATCAAGTCACATGGCCAAGCACAGAGTTGATAGGGCAGAGTTGATAGGAACTATATCCCTCCTCAAGGGCCAGTGGGAGAGATGTGAGTGAACAGCATCGCAGACAGTTTTTATCAGAAACAGAAGAAGTCCAAACAGATTTGAAATTTAGGAC
>NW_024343003.1:0-348 GCF_902729225.1 Pteropus medius | reverse complement strand
TGTGAGTGTGTGTGCATGTGTGTGTGTACGTTTGCGAGTGCATGCGTGTGTGTGCGTGCGTGTGCACGTGTCCTGGTCCGCAGTGCCTGCCCGGCTGGAGCTGGAGCCAGCAAGGCCTCCTCCCTTCTGTCCCCTCCCTGTCCCTCACTGTCATGTCCACTTTCCCGCCGTAGCCCTCCCGTCCCTCCCCTTTCTGGAATGCGGCTCTCTGTCCCTTGCTCTCTCCCCCTACGTCTGGACCATTTCTGGGAACGTGTGAGAGGCGGGTTTTTTTATAAGTGCCGGGGAGGGGGAGGGGAGCCGGTTCCATCTGCATTCGAATCGATAGCGAGCCCCTGGGCTGCGGCG
>NW_024343002.1:0-376 GCF_902729225.1 Pteropus medius | reverse complement strand
TTCTCTTTCCTCTATATTTCTCTATTTTCTTTCTCCTCTTGGTGCTTTCCAGACTTCCCCTTTCACTTTCTCTTTACAAGTCCCTCCCACATCTCCTCTTTTGCCGTCTCTTTGACCTCCCTTCACTGATCTTTCGCCTTCTCACTTGTCCATTTCTCTTTCATTCTCCGTCTCTTCCTCGGGATCGCCCTCACACCCTTGTTCTGCCGCTTTCCTGGCCTCCCCTTCGCAGTCACTGCTTCCATAAAGTCACTCCCCCCGTGCGGTCTATGATCTGTACTTGTGGCACCCCGTGGTCTTCCCTCCTAAATCCTACGGACAGAAACGTGTGCTCTTCCTGGACGTCGGGCCTCATAATAAATGGGGGGCTGGGTAG
>NW_024343001.1:0-384 GCF_902729225.1 Pteropus medius | reverse complement strand
CGCTCGCCGCGCCCGCCAGCCCCGCCGCGTCCCCCGCACGCGCCCGCCGCGTCCGAGGACCTCCCGCCGCGGCCCGCGCCACTCGGCGGCAACTTCACGGCCCCGCGCCGCAGCCTCGGCCGCCTCCGAAGTTCGCGGCGCCGCCCGCAAAGTTGGGGCGCCCGGCCGCCCGCGCCCGCCGTGGTCTGCGCCGCCCGCCGCGTCCCGCGGTCCGCGAGCTCTGGGCGCCGCGTCCCGCCGCCCCGGGGACGTGGACGTGAGGCCGCCGCGCCGCGCCGCGGGCAGTGAGCGTCCTCTCTCCCGGGAAGAGCAGACAGGCTGTCCCCAAGGTGAGGTGCGCGGACAGCGCCCCGACGCCCGGCGCGTCCGCCCGCACCCGGGGCC
>NW_024343000.1:0-427 GCF_902729225.1 Pteropus medius | reverse complement strand
GGCCATGGTCAAAGGGTACTTTACCCAAATTATAGAGCAGATAGTCTTCTTAGAAAAACCAATATTTGAATGGGAGTCCCCTGGGAAAGGGAAGAAAGATAAAAGAAGAGGAAGAGGAGATGGAGAGAAGAGAGGAAAGAACATTTCAACAGAGGGATTAGGCAGATTTCTCTAGCTGCCATGTGAACACCCAGGGGCAAGACTACGGTGGGAAGACTGGATAGCAGATTCTTACAATTATGGAGGTAAAAGACAGCA
Organism: Pteropus medius; assembly: GCF_902729225.1. Classification (NCBI taxonomy): domain Eukaryota; kingdom Metazoa; phylum Chordata; class Mammalia; order Chiroptera; family Pteropodidae; genus Pteropus; species Pteropus medius. The sequence goes on along the minus strand of NW_024343000.1, from coordinate 169 downwards.
GCTGCCTGAACAACAAAGTGGCCATTAGGATGAGAGAATTAAAGCATTTTAAGAGATACTAAGAAGCTAGAACTTACAGAACCTGGTTGAGCACCTACATCTGGGGGAAAAGGAAAGGAAATGATCTAAGGTGATTGACAGGTTTTTAGTTTGGACAACAAAATGAACC
>NW_024342999.1:0-9795 GCF_902729225.1 Pteropus medius | reverse complement strand
GGATGATTGCATAGATGGAAGGATGGATGAATAAATAGATAAATATATTGATTGATGGATAAATGATGTGCTGAATGGACTGATGGATGAATGAATAGAATTCTAAATATATATAGATTACATATATACATGACAGCTGATGGAGGAATAGATTCAGAGATATAGATTGATGATTGATGATAGAGAGATGATAGATCAATCGATCGATCTATAGATAGATAGATAGAGAGATAGATAGATAGATAAATGATAGATAGAGGGTAGATGATCGATATATAATAATTCAATAGTAATGAATAATACATAGAAATATAATGGGATAATTAAATAGCTATGTAAATAGATATTGTTATAAGTAAATACGACACAAATATTAAGAGACATAAAGACAAAGATTCGTGCTTTTGAAAGTGATAACGATCATCATATATTAAAAGACAGAATGATAGGTACATAAAGATGTCAGAACGACAGATATACTGATCTATTATAAATAGAACACGGTAGCTAGAGAGATAGATAGATAGACAGATAAATAGACAGATAGATAAATAGATGATAAACATTCTATTCATTATTCCAAGCATTTTTTATCTATCGCCATATGTATGTATTTATGTAATTATTTATGTCAATTTATCTATATATATTTCTTTCTATCTATCTATCTATCATATATCTTTCTATCAATCTATCATCTATCTATTTATCTATCTATCATCTATCTATGTATGTATCTATGTATCTATCTATCTACCTATCATCTATCTATATCTATCTATCATCTATCGATCTATCATCTATCCATCAATCTATCATTTATCTATGTATTTTTCAATCTATCATGTATTCATCTATTTTTAAAACATTTTATATCTATTTATGTCGTTTTGTCTTCTCAACTTACATATATTTATTTATATATATACTGATCCATGTATTTTTTTATATATATCACCCTTTCATCCTTCTTTATATATCGATGTATGTACACATCTTAGAATTATTCATTTATGTTGTTTTTGATATGTATATATACAAATCTGCATATCTCTCTATTTATCTGTGTTTATCTCAATCTATTCATTCATCAGTTGATTTACCAATTTATCCATCTATCTATGTATCTATGTATGTATCTATCTATTTATCTATAGTCTATCTATCTATCTATCACTTATCTATCTATCTATCATCATTCTATCTTCTATCAATCTATTTATCATGTATTTTGTGTCATCTATATATGGTGTATCTGTCATTATCTGTCCTTGTATTTTTCATCTATCATTCTATTTATTTATTTATTTATTTATTTAGGTATAATTCATGTTTTATTTATCTATCATTAATTTATTTTCCCTCATCTGTTTATTCATACATTCATCCGTCTTTTCTTTCTTCTACCCATCTTTCAATCCATCTAACTATCTATAATCTATCTATCTATCATCCTTCTTTTTATTTATATATCTGTCTTTTTATATAGCTAGTACTATCAATCAATCTATCATTATCTATCTATCTCTCTATATCTCTATCCATTTATTCATTCCTATATCTATTTATCTATCTTTCTATCATGTATCCTCTGTCAATCTATTTATCTCTCTGCTTATATATCATTTTCTTATTGATTCATTTTTTCTCTATATCATTTATCTAGCTAATTATCTATATATCTATATCTAACGTTTTATTTTTGTTTTATCTCTCTGTGTATATATATTTTATCTATGAATTTATTCATCAATCCATCCTTCTATTTATCTATATACCAAGTATCTACAAAGCTATGTATGTATCTATCATCGATCTTTCTGTTAAAGATCTATATGTCTACTTATCTTAACTCTATTTATTTATCATCTAATTATGTATCTATCTTTTCTATCTTTTCTAAATCTATCTCTGTATCTGTATCTTTAACTATGTTTGTATCTATCTACTCTTTACTCATCTTTTTATATTTTTATATATCATCCAATTTTCTATGGATCCAGGTATCTATTTATGTATCTGTCTCCCCTTGTATTTATTTATATATCTATTTTTAGTGTATATATCAATATCTTCATCTTTATAAATTTCTATGTATCTCTCATTATCTATATTACATTTATATATTTATTTATCTATTAACTAGCTGTTTAACTTCTTTATGTATCTTTATTAATTTATCTCTAAATATATCAAATGATCTTTTTAATTATATCTGAATATCTCTTTCTATGTTCATTGCTCTCTCTATATATTTTTTTATCTTTTTCCATCTATGAAATATTTGTTTATATTTTTACATATGTATTAAACCTTGTATCTATCTATCTATTTATCTATCCATCAATCTATCTGTCATCTATCTATTTATGTATCCACTATCTATCATGTATCTATCATCTATCATCTATCTATCATCTATTTATCATCTATCTATCAATCTAACTTTGTATCTATCTATCGACCTATATTCTAATTCTTTATTTTTTTATTTAGTCCAGCAATTATCATTCTACTCATCCATAGGTCCTACTATCTATTTATTCATCCGTCTAACCATCCATTCTTTCATCCACCCACCCACTTATCTATCAAATAATTTTTTCTTTGTGTCTATATATATTTCGATTTTTTTTCTATCGATATATCATTCTTTCATCTATCGTCTATCTATCCTTCCATCAATTCAACACTATCTTTCTTTGTATCTATCTATCATTTATCATCTATCTATCAATCAATCTATCTATCTATCTATCTATCTATCTATCTATCTATCATATATTTACCTATCATCTATCTATGTATCTATCGATCTATCTATCTGTCTAATCTATCTACTTTCCTAATTTTTATCTGAACCAATCTAAGTATCTATATACATATCTATTTGTTTATCATCTACCGTTTTAAATCTATCTATCCCAATGTATCTATTTATCTATCTATTATATATCTCTCTATTATTGAACTATTTCTCTATAAGATATATTCAGTTTCTAGATACGTATTATTTTTCTATATATCTCTATGTATTTATCTACCAATTTACCTATCGAATATCTATATATCCCACTATGTATATATTTTTAAACAAGGCTTATTCATTTTCCCGAATGATTTTTCATATATTTAGATTATATTTGACTGTATTATTTTCTTTTCGTCTATCATATTATCTATCTAATTATCATCTATTTATGTATCTATGTAGTTTTGTCTGTATCTATTTATCTTTCCTTCCCTCTATCTCTATCCATAGAAAGAGATGGATAGATACTTAAATAAATAAATAAATAAAGAGAAAAATAAATACGTGAAGGGCGAGGCAAAAGAATGACAGATAGAGAACAGAGAAAAATAAATAGCCAGATAGATATAGAGAAATAGACAGAATTATAAATAGATAGCTAAATAGCTAAGTCAATGACAAGAATGTGAGCTAATATAGGTAAGATTCGTACATAGATAGGTATAGAAATGAAGATGGATAAAAATGCTGTACAGTTATATATACATAATAAGTAAATAGATTTATAAAAATAAAAATGACAGAGAAGAACAGACATATAGAGTCTTTGTTAGAGATAAGAGATTAGATAGATAAGTGATAGAATATAGACGATATATAGATGATAGATAGATTATAGGTAGATGATAGATATGTAGATACATAGATTCATTGATACATAGATACATGATAAATAGATAGATGATAGATGACAGATAGATAGATGAGAGATAGATGATAGATAGATAGATAGATAGATAGATAGACAGATAGATAGATAGGTAGACAGATGAAGAGGAATGATGGATGATCAATGGGATGAATGGATGGATGGATGGGATGGATGGAATGGATGGATGGATGGATGGGTGGAGGGTCGCTTGAATAAATGAATGGATAGAAGGATAGCTAGCTGACTGGCTCCCGACGTGGAAAAAAGTATCGATCCATAGAGAAAATGATAGATAGATGAGAGAGAGAGAGAGTTTAAAAAATAGACATATGTTAGATTGATGATTGATAGATTGACAGATGAAAAGAAATAGATAATAGATAGCTAGAAAGATAAGTGTATGAATACATGAAAATATAAAGAAATAATTGAAGGAATGAAAGATAGATGAAAAGCCGGATAAAGAGATAACTACAGAAATGAATAGACAGAAATATGAAAATAAAATTAAATAGTAATACAAATAGATAACTTCTTAAATTGATAGAAGTATAGCATAAACAGATAGAGGAAACACAAATACATACTAAGAAACAGAAAGGGAACGATCAGTGATTCAAAAATATATAATGATAATTTCATATAGTAAGAGTTAGATTACTAAAGATACATAGGTAGTTTACTTAGAGAGACAATATAGATGGATAAATAGATGAGAGATCAATCAATAGATAGAAAGATGATAGATATATAGTTAGATAGATGATAGATAGACGATAGATAAATAGATAGAAAACAAATGACTATAAAGATAGATGAATAGGTGTGTTTTAAAGAGAGATAAATACATAAATGATAGATAAATGGATCGATATGTAGATAGAAAGATAGACACATAAATAGATAGGTAGATAATTAGATAAATGGATAGGAAAATGGCTAAAAAGACATATAAATAGAAGTTAGATAACAGATAGATGCATAGATCGATAGATAGATACATAAATAGATATGTACATAGATATATGAGTAGAGACAGAGTGACAAAGGTGGTGGATGGATGGTTGACTGGATGTATGCATAGATGATAGATCAATAGATAGATAGATTATAGATACATTGATACACAGGTAAATATTTAGATACATAGACGATTAGACAGGTAGTTTTAAATAAAGCTAACATATTTGACATGATTAAAAATCATTAGGTAATTTAAAAAATATTCATTTACGGAGATACATGAAAAATCAATAGATTATACTAGATAAAAAATTGATATAGTCAGATAAAAAATCGATGAAATGCTGACAGATAGAGATAAATGGCTAGAAAGATAGATATATAGATGTGAGATACAGAGATAGACAGAAAGAACGACAGATGGATAAAGAGAGAAATAGAGAAATAGAGAAAAACATTGATAGATGATAGATACATAAACAGATACATAGATAGAATAATGAAAGATAAATAGATCGAAAAATAGATACATAAATAGATAGAATGAAACATAGATAGAGAGACGGATAAATATATACATACATAAGTAGATAATTAGGTAGATTAATAACTAGATACATAAATAGAGAAAAATAGTTTAATATGTCTCTCATCTGTCAGCTAGAAACATAGATATATACATAAATGGATAAATTGATACTTTGATATATAGATATATTAAATTAATGATATTAGATACACAAATAGAAAAATAAATAGTTTGATAAACAGATAGACAAAAATTCAGACTAATTAAAGAATATCAAACGGTAAATAAATAGGTATATCGATCATTAAGTTATGTGAATAATAGTCTTGGTCCTAAATATATAGAGATATATATAGGATATATAGATATATATATAGGATATATAGATATTCGACAGCTAGATAGATAAATGCATACATAAGTAGATAACGAGAAAGAGATTTAAAACAAAAAAGAGATACAAAAATGGTCATCAAGATAAATGATAGATAAAGAGATAGATACATATATACATAGATGCATACATACGAGATGGATACAGAGATGCATAAATACATAGATCGATAGATACATGATAGATCTAGATAGCTACATAGATAGATAGATAGATAGATGATAGATAGATAGATAGATAGATAGATAGATAGATAGATAGATAGATGAGACATAGATAGATAGATACATAGATAGATAGATAGATAGTTGGATTGATAGACATGATACTGATGAATAATTGTGAACTAGTTAGTCAAAACCCTAAATTGATAATGAAAAGTTTGATATTTGGATGGAAAATATGAAAAGTTTAGGATGGATAAATAGAGAGATAAACAGACAGATTGATCAAAAGTAGATTGAAAGAAAACTAGAGCGAGAGATAATGACATATACATAGACAGATACCACATAGACAGATATAACTTAGATTTAAAGCTAGATATAGATAAGGACATAAATGGTTAGAGACACAAACAATTACATGATAGTTTTAAAGTAATACTAACATTCTTTACATGGATATAAAATTTGGTAGATAAATTATAAAAGATTTGCCTTATGAACAGATACTTTGTAGAATAGATAAATACATATTTATAGATAGAAGAATTGATATAGATAGATAAATATGTAGATAGATAGAAAGAAATAGATTGATAAGAAGATAAATTAATAAATACATACATTCATAAATAAAAAGCTAGATAAATAGATACAAAAATAGATATATACATATTTACATAGAGAGAAACAATGAGACGAATCTTTTTTATAAAACACATTCAGTACATAGATACAACAATTCTCCGATAAAAAAAAAATGTTGCTGTAAAAAGATACATCGTAAAATAAAAAAAGAGTAATTGATGGATGTATTGATAGAGATAGAGGGGAGGAAAGATAAATAGATACAGACAAAACTACATAGATACATAAATAGATGATAATTAGATAGATAATATGATAGACGAAAAGAAAATAATACAGTCAAATATAATCTAAATATATGAAAAATCATTCGGGAAAATGAATAAGCCTTGTTTAAAAATATATACATAGTGGGATATATAGATATTCGATAGGTAAATTGGTAGATAAATACATAGAGATATATAGAAAAATAATACGTATCTAGAAACTGAATATATCTTATAGAGAAATAGTTCAATAATAGAGAGATATATAATAGATAGATAAATAGATACATTGGGATAGATAGATTTAAAACGGTAGATGATAAACAAATAGATATGTATATAGATACTTAGATTGGTTCAGATAAAAATTAGGAAAGTAGATAGATTAGACAGATAGATAGATCGATAGATACATAGATAGATGATAGGTAAATATATGATAGATAGATAGATAGATAGATAGATAGATAGATAGATTGATTGATAGATAGATGATAAATGATAGATAGATACAAAGAAAGATAGTGTTGAATTGATGGAAGGATAGATAGACGATAGATGAAAGAATGATATATCGATAGAAAAAAAATCGAAATATATATAGACACAAAGAAAAAATTATTTGATAGATAAGTGGGTGGGTGGATGAAAGAATGGATGGTTAGACGGATGAATAAATAGATAGTAGGACCTATGGATGAGTAGAATGATAATTGCTGGACTAAATAAAAAAATAAAGAATTAGAATATAGATCGATAGATAGATACAAAGTTAGATTGATAGATAGATGATAAATAGATGATAGATAGATGATAGATGATAGATACATGATAGATAGTGGATACATAAATAGATAGATGACAGATAGATTGATGGATAGATAAATAGATAGATAGATACAAGGTTTAATACATATGTAAAAATATAAACAAATATTTCATAGATGGAAAAAGATAAAAAAATATATAGAGAGAGCAATGAACATAGAAAGAGATATTCAGATATAATTAAAAAGATCATTTGATATATTTAGAGATAAATTAATAAAGATACATAAAGAAGTTAAACAGCTAGTTAATAGATAAATAAATATATAAATGTAATATAGATAATGAGAGATACATAGAAATTTATAAAGATGAAGATATTGATATATACACTAAAAATAGATATATAAATAAATACAAGGGGAGACAGATACATAAATAGATACCTGGATCCATAGAAAATTGGATGATATATAAAAATATAAAAAGATGAGTAAAGAGTAGATAGATACAAACATAGTTAAAGATACAGATACAGAGATAGATTTAGAAAAGATAGAAAAGATAGATACATAATTAGATGATAAATAAATAGAGTTAAGATAAGTAGACATATAGATCTTTAACAGAAAGATCGATGATAGATACATACATAGCTTTGTAGATACTTGGTATATAGATAAATAGAAGGATGGATTGATGAATAAATTCATAGATAAAATATATATACACAGAGAGATAAAACAAAAATAAAACGTTAGATATAGATATATAGATAATTAGCTAGATAAATGATATAGAGAAAAAATGAATCAATAAGAAAATGATATATAAGCAGAGAGATAAATAGATTGACAGAGGATACATGATAGAAAGATAGATAAATAGATATAGGAATGAATAAATGGATAGAGATATAGAGAGATAGATAGATAATGATAGATTGATTGATAGTACTAGCTATATAAAAAGACAGATATATAAATAAAAAGAAGGATGATAGATAGATAGATTATAGATAGTTAGATGGATTGAAAGATGGGTAGAAGAAAGAAAAGACGGATGAATGTATGAATAAACAGATGAGGGAAAATAAATTAATGATAGATAAATAAAACATGAATTATACCTAAATAAATAAATAAATAAATAAATAGAATGATAGATGAAAAATACAAGGACAGATAATGACAGATACACCATATATAGATGACACAAAATACATGATAAATAGATTGATAGAAGATAGAATGATGATAGATAGATAGATAAGTGATAGATAGATAGATAGACTATAGATAAATAGATAGATACATACATAGATACATAGATAGATGGATAAATTGGTAAATCAACTGATGAATGAATAGATTGAGATAAACACAGATAAATAGAGAGATATGCAGATTTGTATATATACATATCAAAAACAACATAAATGAATAATTCTAAGATGTGTACATACATCGATATATAAAGAAGGATGAAAGGGTGATATATATAAAAAAATACATGGATCAGTATATATATAAATAAATATATGTAAGTTGAGAAGACAAAACGACATAAATAGATATAAAATGTTTTAAAAATAGATGAATACATGATAGATTGAAAAATACATAGATAAATGATAGATTGATGGATAGATGATAGATCGATAGATGATAGATAGATATAGATAGATGATAGGTAGATAGATAGATACATAGATACATACATAGATAGATGATAGATAGATAAATAGATAGATGATAGATTGATAGAAAGATATATGATAGATAGATAGATAGAAAGAAATATATATAGATAAATTGACATAAATAATTACATAAATACATACATATGGCGATAGATAAAAAATGCTTGGAATAATGAATAGAATGTTTATCATCTATTTATCTATCTGTCTATTTATCTGTCTATCTATCTATCTCTCTAGCTACCGTGTTCTATTTATAATAGATCAGTATATCTGTCGTTCTGACATCTTTATGTACCTATCATTCTGTCTTTTAATATATGATGATCGTTATCACTTTCAAAAGCACGAATCTTTGTCTTTATGTCTCTTAATATTTGTGTCGTATTTACTTATAACAATATCTATTTACATAGCTATTTAATTATCCCATTATATTTCTATGTATTATTCATTACTATTGAATTATTATATATCGATCATCTACCCTCTATCTATCATTTATCTATCTATCTATCTCTCTATCTATCTATCTATAGATCGATCGATTGATCTATCATCTCTCTATCATCAATCATCAATCTATATCTCTGAATCTATTCCTCCATCAGCTGTCATGTATATATGTAATCTATATATATTTAGAATTCTATTCATTCATCCATCAGTCCATTCAGCACATCATTTATCCATCAATCAATATATTTATCTATTTATTCATCCATCCTTCCATCT
>NW_024342998.1:0-449 GCF_902729225.1 Pteropus medius | reverse complement strand
AATATATAGGCTCTTATACTCTTGGATGAAACTCAGTGATCTTGAAGTAGTCTGAAAATAGGTGGATGGGACAGACTATGAGAATAACTTCAAGAACTTGAAACCAGACCAGTGAAAGTGAGAACTGTGCCTACTTCCACCCCAACTGCAAGTGGAATGACAGCTACCACAGGCCTTACCACTGGGTATGTGAGGCTGGGCTTTGGCAAGGCTAGCTTAGGAGAGTTGCTAAGCTGCTTCCTATAGACCACCCAGCTGTAGAAATGGCAAGAATGGGGTGTAATGGCCTGCTGAAATGTGAAAGGGTTAAAGAATAATTAAAACCTGAAACTGGACAAAGGAAGTCTATAACTTAGGCCTAGTTTCTGGAACCCCTAACCACATTCTGTTAATCATGAAACTTGTAACAATGAGCTCATACGCTAACTGCCAATTTTAGCCTGTGTAAC
>NW_024342997.1:0-8207 GCF_902729225.1 Pteropus medius | reverse complement strand
GTTGGAGGAGCACTCACTGACACTTTGAGCTCCTACAGGTACAAACTACGTGTCATTCGTCTCTGCATCCTCTTGCAGGGGTCAGGGCCGCCCACAGACAGCGTACCCGGGGATGCTTTGGCCCCTCCGTCCATGGCGGGGGTCACCCGCTGGAAAGAGTTCAGTTGGGAGACACTGCAGACAGCTGGGGGTCTGAATTCGGCCTCCGTGCCTTAGGAGCTTTGCGATCAGCTCTTTGAGCCTTTCATTTCTTCATTTTGAATGCGTCCCCGGGGACCATTACGACCATCCCAGGCTGAAAGGTGAGGAGAGGGAGGTGTCTGCTTCCGTCCTGAAGTCTGATTTCCACTGCGGAAAGCGGGAAGGAGCCGAGGCCTGAGGAAGGAGCCCCGGGGCCTCCGGGATGAAAAGAGATCATGCTGAATTGTGGCTCTGGAACGCCCGGTGTCCACACTGCGGGGAGGTGGAGGTGCTACCAGCGGCCTGTCTTCTGTGGTAGACCAGGGGTCCACGCAGGTTTCCTTCGAAAATCCACCATATACATATATATGCATATAGATGAATATATATATGCATATGTATGTATATGGTAGCTTTGGCGAAAAGCTCTGTGGTGACGTCCGTTTTGAGCCAGAATCGCAGACTTCCGAGAAAATGCTCACTTGCTGCAAATGCACAGCCCACCCGGGGCCTTGGGTCTCTGTGGGCCATGCCCGGTCATCTGCGGGTACTGGGGTGGCGAAGTTGGAGGAGCACTCACTGACACTTTGAGCTCCTAGAGGTACAAACTACGTGTCATTCGTCTCTGCATCCTCTGCAGGGTTCAGGGCCGCCCACAGACAGCGTACCCGGGGATGCTTTGGCCCCTCCGTCCATGGCGGCCGTCACCCGCTGGAAAGAGTTCAGCTGGGAGACACTGCAGACAGCTGTGGGTCTGAATTCGGCCTCCGTGCCTTAGGAGCTTTGCGATCAGCTCTTTGAGCCTTTCATTTCTTCATTTTGAATGCGTCCACGGGGACCATTACGACCATCCCAGGCAGAAAGGCGAGGGAGAGGGAGGTGTCTGCTTCCGTCCTGAAGTCTGATTTCCACTGCGGAAAGCGGGAAGGAGCCGAGGCCTGAGGAAGGAGCCCCGGGGCCTCAGAGATAAAAAGAGATCATGGTGAATTGTGGCTCTGGAACGCCCGGTGTCCACACTGTGGGGAGGTGGAGGTGCTAGGAGCGGCCTGTCTTCTGTGGTAGACCAAGGGTCCACGCAGGTTTCCTTCCAAAATCCACCATATACATATATATGAATATATATATGCATATATATGTATATGGTAGCTTTGGCGAAAAGCTCTCTGGTGACGTCCATTTTGAGCCAGAATCGCAGACTTCCGAGAGAAGGCTCACTTGCGGCAAATGCACAGCCCTCCTGGGGCCTTGGGGCTCTGTGGGCCATGCCCGGTCATCTGCGGGTACTGGGGTGGCGAAGTTGGAGGAGCACTCACTGACACTTTGAGCTCCTAGAGGTACAAACTACGTGTCATTCGTCTCTGCATCCTCTTGCAGGGGTCAGGGCCGCCTACAGACAGCGTACCCGGGGATGCTTTGGCCCCTCCGTCCATGGCGGCCGTCACCCGCTGGAAAGAGTTCAGTTGGGAGACACTGCAGACAGCTGTGGGTCTGAATTCGGCCTCCGTGCCTTAGGAGCTTTGCGATCAGCTCTTGAGCCTTTCATTTCTTCATTTTGAATGCGTCCCCGGGGACCATTACGACCATCCCAGGCTGAAAGGTGAGGGAGAGGGAGGTGTCTGCTTCCGTCCTGAAGTCTGATTTCCACTGCGGAAAGCGGGAAGGAGCCAAGGCCTGAGGAAGGTGCCCCGGGGCCTCCGGAATAAAAAGAGATCATGCTGAATTGTGGCTCTGGAATGCCTGGTGTCCACACTGCGGGGAGGTGGAGGTGCTAGCAGCGGCCTGTCTTCTGTGGTAGACCAGGTGTCCACGCAGGTTTCCTTCGAAAATCCACCATATACATATATATGCATATAGATGAATATATATATGCATATATATGTATATGGTAGCTTGGCGAAAAGCTCTCTGGTGACGTCCATTTTGAGCCAGAATCGCAGACTTCCGAGAAAAGGCTCACTTGCCGCAAATGCACAGCCCTCCCGGGGCCTTGGGGCTCTGTGGGCCATGCCCGGTCATCTGCGGGTACTGGGGTGGCGAAGTTGGAGGAGCACTCACTGACACTTTGAGCTCCTAGAGTTACGAACTACGTGTCATTCGTCTCTGCATCCTCTTGCAGGGGTCAGGGCCGCCCACAGACAGCGTACCCGGGGATGCTTTGGCCCCTCCGTCCATGGCGGCCGTCACCCGCTGGAAAGAGTTCAGTTTGGAGACACTGCAGACAGCTGTGGGTCTGAATTCGGCCTCCGTGCCTTAGGAGCTTTGCGATCAGCTCTTTGAGCCTTTCATTTCTTCATTTTGAATGCGTCCACGGGGACCATTACGACCATCTCAGGCTGAAAGGTGAGGGAGAGGGAGGTGTCTGCTTCCGTCCTGAAGTCTGATTTCCAATGCGGAAAGCGGGAAGGAGCCGAGGCCTGAGGAAGGAGCCCCGGGGCCTCCGGGCAAAAGGGATCATGCTGAATTGTGGCTCTGGAACGCCCGGTGTCCACACTGCGGGGAGGTGGAGGTGCTAGGAGCGGCCTGTCTTCTGTGGTAGACCAGCTGTCCACGCAGGTTTCCTTCGAAATTCCACCATATACATATATATGCATATAGTTGAATATATATATGCATATATATGTATATGGTAGCTTTGGCGAAAAGCTCTCTGGTGACGTCCATTTTGAGCCAGAATCGCAGACTTCCGAGAAAAGGCTCACTTGCGGCAAATGCACAGCCCTCCCGGGGCCTTGGGGCTCTGTGGGCCATGCCCGGGCATCTGCCGGTACTGGGGTGGCGAAGTTGGAGGAGCACTCACTGACACTTTGAGCTCCTAGAGGTACAAACTACGTGTCATTCGTCTCTGCATCCTCTTGCAGGGGTTAGGGCCGCCCACGGACATCGTACCCGGGGATGCTTTGGCCCCTCCGTCCATGGCGGCCGTCACCCGCTGGAAAGAGTTCAGTTGGGAGATACTGCAGACAGCTTTGGGTCTGAATTCGGCCTCCGTGCCTTAGGAGCTTTGCGATCAGCTCTTTCAGCCTTTCATTTCTTTATTTTCAATGTGTCCACGGGGACCATTACGACCATCCCAGGCTGAAAGGTGAGAGAGATGGAGGTGTCTGCTTCCGTCCTTAAGTCTGATTTCCACTGCGGAAAGCGGGAAGGAGCCGAGGCCTGAGGAAGGAGCCCCGGGGCCTCCGGAATAAAAAGAGATCATGCAGAATTGTGGCTCTGGAACGCCCGGTGTCCACACTGCGGGGAGGTGGAGGTGCTAGCAGCGGCCTGTCTTCTGTGCTAGACCAGGGTTCCACGCAGGTTTCCTTCGAAAATCCACCATATACATATATATGCATATAGATGAACATATATATGCATATATATGTATGGTAGCTTTGGCAAAAAGCTCTCTGGTGACGTCCATTTCGAGCCAGAATCGCAGACTTCCGAGAAAAGGCTCACTTGCGGCAAATGCACAGCCCTCCCGGGGCCTTGGGGCTCTGTGGGCCATGCCCGGTCATCTGCTGGTACTGGGGTGGCGAAGTTGGAGGAGCACTCACTGACACTTTGAGCTCCTAGAGGAACAAACTACGTGTCATTCGTCTCTGCATCCTCTTGCAGGGGTCAGGGCCGCCCACAGACAGCGTACCCGGGGATGCTTTGGCCCCTCGGTCCATGGCGGCCGTCACCCGCTGGAAAGAGCTCAGTTGGGAGACACTGCAGACAGCTGTGGGTCTGAATTCGGCCTCCGTGCCTTAGGAGCTTTGCGATCAGCTCTTTGAGCCTTTCATTTCTTCATTTTGAATGCGTCCCCGGGGACCATTACTACCATCCCAGGCTGAAAGGTGAGGGAGAGAAAGGTGTCTGCTTCCGTCCTGAAGTCTGATTTCCACTGCGGAAAGCGGGAAGGAGCCGAGGCCTGAGGAAGGAGCCCCGGGGCCTCAGAGATAAAAAGAGATCATGCTGAATTGTGGCTCTGGAACGCCCGGTGTCCACACTGCGGGGAGGTGGAGGTGCGAGGAGCGGCCTGTTCTGTGGTAGAGCAGGGGTCCACGCAGGTTTCCTTCGAAAATCCACCATATACATATATATGCATATAGATGAACATATATATGCATATATATGTATATGGTAGCTTTGGCGAAAAAGCTCTCTTCTGTGCAGATTGTCCATTTGAGCCAGAATCGCGAGACTGGTGAAAAAGGCTCACTTGCGGCAAATGCACAGCTCTCCCGGGGCCTTGGGGCTCTGTGGGCCATGCCCGGTCATCTGCGGGTACTGGGGTGGCGAAGTTGGAGGAGCACTCACTGACACTTTGAGCTCCTAGAGGTACGAACTACGTGTCATTCGTCTCTGCATCCTCTTGCAGGGGTCAGGGCCGCCCACAGACAGCGTACCTGGGGATGCTTTGGCCCCTCCGTCCATGGCGGCCGTCACCTGCTGGAAAGAGTTCATTTCGGAGACACTGCAGACAGCTGTGGGTCTGAATTCGGCCTCCGTGCCTTAGGAGCTTTGCGATCAGCTCTTTGAGCCTTTCATTTCTTCCTTTTGAATGCGTCCACTGGGACCATTACGACCATCCCAGGCAGAAAGGGGAGGGAGAGGGAGGTGTCTGCTTCCGTCCTGAAGTCTGATTTCCACTGCGGAAAGCGGGAAGGAGCCGAGGCCTTAGGAAGGAGCCCCGGGGCCTCTGGGATGAAAAGGGATCATGCTGAATTGTGGCTCTGGAACGCCCGGTGTCCACACTGCGGGGAGGTGGAGGTGCGAGGAGCGGCCTGTCTTCTGTGGTAGAGCAGGGGTCCACGCAGGTTTCCTTCGAAAATCCACCATATACATATATATGGATATAGATGAACATATATATGCATATATATGTATATGGTAGCTTTGGCAAAAAGCTCTCTGGTGACGTCCATTTTGAGCCAGAATCGCAGACTTCCGAGAAAAGGCTCACTTGCGGCAAATGCACAGCCCTCCCGGGGCCTTGGGGCTCTGTGGGCCATGCCCGGTCATCTGCGGGTACTGGGTGGCGAAGTTGGAGGAGCACTCACTGACACTTTGAGCTCCTAGAGGTACAAACTACGTGTCATTCGTCTCTGCATCCTCTTGCAGGGGTCAGGGCCGCCCACGGACAGCGTACCCTGGGATGCTTTGGCCCCTCCATCCATGGCGGCCGTCACCCGCTGGAAAGAGTTCAGTTGGGAGACACTGCAGACAGCTGTGGGTCTGAATTCGGCCTCCGTGCCTTAGGAGCTTTGCGATCAGCTCTTTCAGCCTTTCATTTCTTCACTTTGAATGCGTCCCCGGAGACCATTACGACCATCCCAGGCAGAAAGGTGAGGGAGAGGGAGGTGTCTGCTTCCGTCCTGAAGTCTGATTTTCACTGCGGAAAGCGGGAAGGAGCCGAGGCCTTAGGAAGGAGCCCCGGGGCCTCTGGGATGAAAAGAGATCATGCTGAATTGTGGCTCTGGAACGCCCGGTGTCCACAGTGCGGGGAGGTGGAGGTGCTAGGAGCGGCCTGTCTTCTGTGGTAGACCAGGTGTCCACGCAGGTTTCCTTCGAAAATCCACCATATACATATATATGCATTTAGATGAACATATATATGCATATATATGTATATGGTAGCTTTGGCAAAAAGCTCTGGTGACGTCCATTTTGAGCCAGAATCGCAGACTTCCGAGAAAAGGCTCACTTGCGGCAAATGCACAGCCCTCCCGGGGCCTTGGGGCTCTGTGGGCGATGCTCGGTCATCTGCGGGTACTGGGGTAGCGAAGTTGGAGGAGCACTCACTGACACTTTGAGCCCTAGAGGTACAAAGTACGTCTCATTCGTCTCTGTATCCTCTTGCAGGGTTCACGGCCACCCACAGACAGCGTAGCCAGGGATGCTTTGGCCCCTCCGTCCATGGGGGCCGTCACCCGCTGGAAAGAGGTCAGCTGGGAGACACTGCAGACAGCTGTGTGTCTGAATTCGGCCTCCGTGCCTTAGGAACTTTGCGATCAGCTCTCTGAGCCTTTCATTTCTTCATTTTGAATGCGTCCACGGGGACCATCACGACCATCCCAGGCAGAAAGGTGAGGGCGAGGGAGGTGTCTGCTTCGTCCTGAAGTCTGATTTCCACTGCGGAAAGCGGGAAGGAGCCGAGGCCGTAGGAAGGAGCCCCGGGGCCTCTGGGATGAAAAGAGATCATGCTGAATTGTGGCTCTGGAACGCCCGGTGTCCACACTGCGGGGAGGTGGAGGTGCTAGGAGCGGCCTGTCTTCTGTGGTAGACCAGGGGTCCACGCAGGTTTCCTTAGAAAATCCACCATATACATATATATGCATATAGATGAACATATATATGCATATATATGTATATGGTAGCTTTGGCAAAAAGCTCTCTGGTGACGTCCATTTTGAGCCAGAATGGCAGACTTCCGAGAAAAGGCTCACTTGCGGCAAATGCACAGCCCTCCCGAGGCCTTGGGGCTCTGTGGGCGATGCTCGGTCTTCTGCGGAGACTGGGGTACCGAAGTTGGAGGAGCACTCACTGACACTTTGAGCTCCTAGAGGTACAAACTACGTCTCATTCGTCTCTGTATCCTCTTGTAGGGTTCAGGGCCACCCACAGACAGCGTTCCCAGGGATGCTTTGGACCCTCCGTCCATGGCGGCCGTCACCCGCTGGATAGAGTTCATTTGGGAGACACTGCAGACAGCTGTGGGTCTGAATTCGGCCTCCGTGCCTTAGGAGCTTTGCGAGCACCTCTCTGAGCCTTTTGTTTCTTCATTTTGAATGCGTACACGGAGACTATTACGACCATCCCAGTCAGAAAGGTGAGTGAGAGGGAAGTGTGTGCTTCCGTCTAGAAGTCTGATTTCCAATGTGGAAAGCTCGAAGGAGCAGAGTCCTTAGGAAGGCGCCCCGGGGCCTCTGGGATGAGCTGGGACTCTGTCTCATTGTGGCTCTGGGACCCCTTGTGTCCACAATCCGGGAAGGCGGATATGCTTGGAACGGCCTGCCTTCCCTAAAGACCTGAGGGCAACAGAGCTTTTTTCCTGAAAATCCACTATATATTTGTGCATATATATTCATATATATTCATATTCATATATATGCACATGTGTATATGCTAGCTCTGGGATTAATCCCTCAGTTCACATCCATTTTGAGCCAGAAATGCATACTTTTGAGAAATAGCTCACTTGCGGCAAATTGACATGCTGGTCAGTCCCTGGGATTTTGTGGGCAATGTTTTTTCCTCTGCGGGTAGTGGGTTCATACGTTTAACAAGCTCGCAGGGTCCCATTGAGCTCCCTGGGATAGAAAATGGGTCTAATTCCTCTCTGTATCCTTCTGCAGACTTCAGGGCCACCCACAGGCAGTGTGCCCAGCGATATTTTGGGCCGCCCTTCCATCGTCCCATGTGCCCCTCCATCGTTGCCGTGGAGGAAGCCAAAAGGCATCCTTCTTCTCGTAGAAATAGGTCAGTATGGCAAACTTCAGACACCTGTTGGGCTGTACGTGACTCTGTCACTTATTAGCTGTGTGATCACGTGTATGAGATTGTGTTTTCTGAATTTTGAATAAGTGTACAGGAACCATGACGAGCAGCCCAGGCAGAAAGGTGGAGGAGAGAGAGGTGTCTGCTCTAGTCCAGAGGTCTGATATCAAATTGAAAAAGTAGGAAGGAAGAGAGGCCCCAGGACGGAGCCCTGGTGTCTCTTGGATGAGCTGGGACACGGTCTCATTGCGGCTCTGGGATCCCCTGTGTCCACAATGCGGGAAGGCAGAAGTGCTTGGAACGGCCTGCCTTTCCTAAAGACCTGAGGGCCACACAGCCTTTTTTCCTAAAAATCCAATATATATATATATATATATCTATATATATATGTATATATAGATATATATAGATATAGATATAGATATAGATATAGATATAGATATAGATATAGATATATATTGATATATATTTGCATATATATTCATATATATGTATATACATATATATATGGTAGCTCTGTGATTAAGCACTCAGTTCACGTCCATTTTGAGCCCAAAGTG